>NC_140570.1:1932970-2215470 GCF_057381845.1 Rhamphochromis longiceps | reverse complement strand
CTTTGGCACTGTCTTGCTGAAATGAGCAAGACCTTCAGTGACAAAGAAACGCTGCAGATGTATCGCTCCACAGATTGTGTATGTCATTGAGCATCACTGGCTCTCAGGCCACAGAATGCAGCATCTGTAATTTCCAAAGATGTTGTAATTAGTGAGACCACAGGGAGTTTTCCAGTAAATAAAGTGCTTCCATTTCTGAATCATATTTATTTATGTGTTTTCTATGCATGAGAGATTTCAAACTTGCATTTGTGGATGGTTTCTGAGTGAGCTGTGTTCACTGCTGAGTGCTCCTCATGAGCACGTTCATTATTGGTTTTCAGCATTTTCCTGTGCGTAAAGTTATCTCACATCTTTACTGTGTTGGTGAGTAGTTTAGCAACATTTCACACAACGTTTAATGTTTGCATCTGCCTTTGCTGCAGAACGACTCTCGGCCAGCTTTGCTCCGGGCCAGCACGCCATCAGGTTACTGACATCACACAGAAAAATCTCCTGACGGTGCTAATTACTGCAAAATGTTTATGCACTGTTTCCAGTTGAACATTGATGATTTTCACAGAAATCCAGTCAGCACAGGTCAGACGTCCTCTTCCTGAACCTTTCTTTTCGCCATCCCGTTGCCATAGCAACGACCTCCCGACCTCAGCTGCGATGGTCCGATGTGACAGGTGTCAGTCAAGTTCTCCGGTCGGGAGCGCGTCATGCCCGTCGTCGCCCCACCCAGCGGCCGTGTTTGTTTCTGGCTCTGCAGACCTGCTGCAGGTTTGTTTGCAGTCCTGCTGCTTTGTTGTCGTGCGCGTGGGCTACAGCCTGACAGATCTGGGTCTCTCTTGACGTACCGCTTGGCTGGCCGGGTGCAGATTCCTGGCCGTTACCAGCAGATAATAAATACTTGGAGAGAGCGGAATGGGATGGGTAAATCGGTGGCACCTGAGCTGGATGCAAAGTTTCATTAGCCAGGTGGTTTATTATTTTGGCTTTTGCACATTTATCCACACGCGTGTGAAGTTTAACCATACTTGTGTTTGAGCCTACACGCCTCAGCGTGCATGCGTGTGCGCCTTTGTCTGCCTGCTGCAGGCTCTCACCATCAAAGCAGGCTAATATTAGCACCTGACAGAAGACTGGCTCTATCTGGACACAAAGCAGGTGATAAATGAGGATTGCTGCATTGTGTGTGTGTGTGTTGCGCGTGCACACGTACGCGAACGTGTCAACGGGGAGACTGTAAAATATGTAGCATGATTATTTTTCACAACGGCTGGCTTACAGAGGTGGATCGTGCTGCAGATCCAGATGCTCGGTTTTCTACTGCAGCTGCATTGAGAAGCAGCACGACGTGACGGGAGATTAGCCGGGCTGCAGACGCAGGCGGTCGATCGCTCGCAGAAGGAAAGCAAGAGGGCAGTGTGGTCTCGGGGATTTTTCTTTTCTTCCTTTTTTTCCTCTCTCCTTCCCAGCCTCTTCGGGCCCGTCGCTGATTTGAGCCTGCAGCCAGTTGTAGGTCGCTGCTCTCCTTCGTTTCGCTCCATCTGTCCCTCCCCCCATCATCTCTCCTCTTTTTCTCCCTCCCTCCCTCCCTCCCTCTCACTCTCTCTCCCTCTCTCTCCATACCAAAGCCTGGGGGAGCCAGTGGAGATTAAATGTAGCCTGTATAAGCCAAAGCACATCATGTAGCAATGTTTCTATGGCCCCTCTCTCTCTCTCTGAGAGGATAGTGTGAAAGAGGTCGGCTGGTGTGAGGCGCAGAATAAGACAGCAGACAGAAAGACTGGAAAAGTGGATTTTTGTTGGTTTTTCTTTGCATGCCAGCAAAAGAGTGGATTTGTTTTCTGTTTGGAAAATGGACAACAGCGAGGTGGGAGAAAAAAAGGAGAAAAGGACGACTTTCTCCTGCCCCTAACCCCCCCCACCCCCCACCCCCACCCTGTCTGATACAGAGGAAAAGTGGGCCTCTGGCTGTAAGCGATTACAGCTGTGAGGCAAATTAATGGATGATCTCTCCCTCTCTTCTCGTTCTCCTTCGATCAGCACGGGCAGGAGAAAGAAAAAGACTGAGGGAGACTCTCTGGGAAGGAAGAGAAGGGAGAGGGAGGTATGCTTTTTCTTTTTCTCCTGTCTTCCCTCCTTTCCACCTCTGCATGTGATTGGAAAGAGAAAGCGGAGCGAGACAAGAGATCAGCAGGCACATTGGTTTTTGTCCTTTAACTTGGGTGTGCGTGCACGTCCTCCCCCTTTGTCACCAACCTGCGCCCGAGACCTGCAGGTTTGGACACAAAGTAAGTAGAGGCTGTGTGTGTGTGTGTGTGTGTGTGTGTGTGTGTGTGTGTGTGCGCGCACACCCCCCGCCCCTTTCTCGCCCCTCCTCACGTCGGTGAGGCAGAAGCTGGCATGCTTCACTGGCTGTGAGCGCTGATTCTGAGGCTCAGCTCTCTTCTTTTACCTCCTTCTCTCGCTGCCTCTCGCCTACCTGTCTTACCTAACCTTAACTAGTGCATCCTTGCAGTGCTTTGTTTTCCTGGAAACGGTCTCAGCGACTGTCCTGACCGGACTGCATGCGTGTGTGTGTGTGAGAGAGAGAGAGCAGCAAGAGCAAAGTGATAGAGGGAGAGGGAATGTGCACATGGTTCATTCCAGCTCAGTCCTACCACCCATCCTCATCTTTCTCGTCTCCGTGCCGCTCGCTATTTATTCCGCCTGAGCTCCAGCAGGACTGACCGGCCTCGGCTTTGTACCGCTCTCATCATTTTTTCTTCAAATAAAATGAAAGGAAATCTCTTTTTCTGAGCGTTAGCGGAGCCTTGCTGGCGTGCTGTAAGTTTAAATCTGAGCTTTCTTTCTCTCTGTCTCCTCTTTCTTCCCCTCCCTGAGCAGGCAGTGAGCTCGGAGAGCAGCGAGCGATTGGGGCATCCTGGATCCAAAGGGGAGGGTGAGTCGATACCAACAAATTCTCTTCCTCTCCGCTCCCCATCTGTTTCCTACGCTTTAGACCACCATGGTAGCAAGAAGGAACTGTAGAGCTTTGTCATCAGGCTTGTCTTTTTCCCTGCGCAGCCTCTCGGGAGGATTGGGAAGCTTGTGCTGAACAGGGATGTGCACTTGTAAGCACTGAGCGGTCGCCAAACGATTTTTGTTGCACCAGGCAAAAGGCATGTCGGTCGGACCAGCATGCAAGTCATCGTGTGAGATGGACTGTGAGATGCTGCGCTGGTCTGGCGCAAATTTCAATGCTGAAGCCGATGCATCCACGCGGGGCTTTTGTCTTTTGCATCTCCTGCAAGTAATGGTTACTAAAGGACAGAAGCAGATCTTTGGACATACAGTACGGCAGCAGGCTCTGTACCTGATGGCAGGAGGCATTTTTCAAAGTGCTGTATTGTTCAGCCGAGGTGGGGGAGGGGGAGAGAGATAGTTGAGGGAGGGGGGCTGGCCAGTGTTGTGTCTGGCTGAGGCTTGCACTTGTTGTATGCTCACGAATGCATAGGGGGCTGTGGAGCTTGCAGCTAATGCATTGCCTCTGAGGCTGTGCGAGGCAGAGCTCACTCTGTATGCAGGAGACGCTCTGAGTCCTCATTTGACTTATAAGCAAGTCCAGCACACGGAGGTTATTCCTGCGCAGGAATACGAGTGATTTCCGAGAGGGTTCAAAGCAGCTGTGCAACGAGGGAGAGGAGTTCGTTTAGGATACGCGTCTTTCTCCATCCCTGAGACCCTAACTTGTGACGTTGTGCTTTCATGTCCACGGGTTAGGCTCTCGGGAGCTGAGAGAGATGCACAGGCAGCGCTATCTCCCGCACCTTCCTGCCTCCAACAATGGCGACCGAAGGGGGGGGGGGCCGTGGCGCAGTGAGCTAAGGCGTTAACCATGTCACACTTCACAGCTTGACTCACACCCTGGCATGATGTTGTTACCTGGAGTTTTCGCTCTTCCCGTCTGCCCGCTTTGCCGCCTCGCTTCTTCACAGCACATGAAATCAAGTAGAGCTGGTCAAATATCTGGGCTTCAGTTGATGGGAGTGTAGCATCGTGCACGCTTTATTGAAGTCATGTGACAGAGCTGAGGCCGCCTGAGCTAAAGGTGTGCAGAGGGGTGACAGGAAGCGATCATCTTGTTACAGCTGAGGCTCGATTCTCGCAGTATGGACCACAAGCACCATGTTGGACCGCATAGAAAAGCTTTACGCTAAAGTAACATGTTGATGAATCTCCGCAGGATTCTGTGTTTGAGTTTTCGTGTCACGTGGTCTGAAAAAGAGGGCCCACTCAGAGCTGTAATGGCTAATAATGACTAATACTTACTGTTAGTTACTAATTTTTTAAAAACAGCTTCAGGTGGAGCACTGAAGCTAACAATGCTCGCTAAAACCAGTACATGTTCCTGCTAAAGCCAATAGGTGTTGCTGAGCAGCTTGTGATGGATGGTGCTAATGCCGTGGCGATGGTGTCAGTCTCGTCTTGTGCACAGTGATAAGTCTTGCAGCCCTTTTGCAGCAGGCCTGGATACTTGCTCGGCGTCCGTGACTTGAGAGCAGCACAGAGGGATGTCGAGAGCGTGACTATGACAGCTCTGTACATGATGTGCTTGACCTCAGCAAACCCTCGCCAACATTAACGCTTATTCGCGCGTGCCAACGCAAAGCAAAGGTGACAACGTGAAAACACTGGCAGGCGGCTAGCAGCCATCGCCGGGGCATTTCTAAACTACGATGATACCACCACCGACCGCGATCCATGAATGAACGGTGCAGCTGCTGAGTCGATTCTGATTGGACTCTGGTGTCTAGCTGCGACACTTTGTCATCGATAGTAACGAGGATCCTACCTGCTGACTTGGTCATAGAGGCACGTGGTGGCTTTTGTTGCACGAGCTTCATTTCTCACCCAGCTGCTGGTTAATGGGTGAGATCTGCACATCCACTCCACCCTGCAGGTCGCTCTCGCGATACCCATTTGCAGAACAGCAGCAGCTCTTTGACTACCTGATTCTTCGATATCTGCCTGAACTCCTACTCCACCGTGTTGTGGCATTAATGGAGCGTAGCAGGGTATCGATGATAAGTTATCTCCATGGATACTCCCCTTCATGCAGAAAGTTCAGTGCTAGATTTGTGCGTTTCATATTTTAGCAAGGTAATTAGCAGGGTCGATGTACGGTGGTGACCCTAATGCTAAACTCATTTTCATTAGTAAATGCTTCAGTGTAACAGTTTCCACTTCACTTGTGTTTCTTGCATTGACAGTTATGTGGTATAATATACCGATGTGTTGAGCTTCACCCTCTCAGTGCTTTGCCTCCGATCAGAAGAACCTTTCATCGTGTTGTTGATGAACCAACATGGACTGTAGCTTGAACCCTGCTGTCTTATGTAACGCCTCTGTGAGCCCCGTCTCTTCTTTTACATTCTCTCTGCCTCCAAATCGCTTTTGATTCGCTCAGCTCAGTGAGCGCACACTAACCTGGAGCAAGTTAGCGCCTAGCCGCTAAGCTCCAAAGGAGCCGCAGGCTTGCGTCGTCCATTGTTCGGCTCCTCTGCACACTGTCTGTACACTGTGTCCCCAAAGCTGAGCCAGACATGGAGGACAGACACTTACAGTGTGACTGCTGGGCATGTACCAGCTACGATAAGCTGCTCCATCACCCAGATTATGTTAGGATCTTTATAGAAAATGTGTTTCTGTGCTTGCTTTTCCACAGCAGAGTCTGGAGTGGTGGTCTGGAATAACGCGTGCCTTGCAAAGCTGCTGCACCACACAATCCCAGGGATTTACTCTAGTCTAGTTTTAGTCTCCAGACTTGCAAAATTCAGCCGGGAATGGCAACAGTTGATTGTAATCCTGTTTAATGTGGACGAACTTTCCGTTAAGACGGACTGCTGAAGGCCGACCCTGGTGTGGGTTTGTGAGGACGGTCCGTTGGTTATGCCTAAACCCTCTCGTGAAAATCGAGTCAGCTTATTTCAGAGTAAAAGTGAGAAAGCTCGATCGGCACGCTGTGAAAATGCATCGACGTAGGCGACAGACGGCTGGCGATGAGCCTCTTTGTGGCAGCGGGGATGGTTTCCCTCTGCATCAGCCTCGCTCGCCAATCTGCAGCTTTTTTTCTGCCACTCCCTTCGACACACAGCCGCTCTCTGCTGCAGGCGGGAGAAGCTCATTCATCAATAACCAGTGTGCTTCCTACACTATCTGTCAACACGTCTGTGATGTGATGTGTGTGTGTGTGTTCCCCATACTGCAGAGGGGATCGCTGCCCCTTCCAAGTCTGTCGGTGAAACAAGATGGCGTCGCAGCTCCACGTGGGTCCTCTCGTGCCGGCCAATGCTCGCTACCCACGGCATCTGAGAGCAGCAGAGGGCATTTTTTTGTTTTTTTCTAACTGTTGCACACCTGGGGCCGATTTTCTCGCCGCGTAGCTGGAATTGCTGAGGCTCTCCTCGGCTCTGCAGCTTGGCCAAAGATTTAGAATTTGGGGCACGTCCAGAGCTTTCATTGTTTCTCTCATTTCTGTTCGCCCGGTCTGGGCACCGACTGCCAAACTGTACGCTGTTTTGTCTGCCATCTGGGCGGCTTTGAAATGCGCTGGTGGGATGGACCGGTGCATTTTCAGCATCACTTGTCGTTTGTCTGGGTGTGTTGGTGCGCAAGCCTGTGTGAACGAGGCAAGTTTAGAGGAGCTTTACGCACAGCCGCATTACAGCAGCAGATTAACCAGACTACAGACTAACGAACCTCATTAATCTGAGAGTCGCCCACAGTATGTCAACAGTCACACACACACACACGCAGCCGCACGTCTGTGCATTAAAAAGCTCCTCCAATAAAGAGCCAGGTAGTGACGAGCGGCAGCAGAGCCCATCTGTGTCGTCCTGCTGCAGGTCACTTTGCATTTAAAGAAAGGCTGGAAATCCCCCGATGAGTCAACGTGTAACCCTCCTGTGCATCATCATCATCGTCGTGTGTTTTTGGTGGTTTTTGTACGTTTGAAGGAAAACATGCTGAAGCACACGAACCAGAAAGCTGTGCTCATCATTTCTTTTTGTTAACATATTTATTTCAATTGGTCGGGGAGATAATATCAGAAACATATTTGGTGGTGGGAGAGCGATGCATCAGCTGGATCTGGATGAGATCAAGTCTGTGACACAATTTGAGGCTTTTGCTTCTATGAATCAGTGCAGCCTCCTATTACAACATAACAGTGATTATGAGCTTTGTTTATAACGGTAAAAATGACTTGTCCTGTATTTCAGTCTTTCCTCTGAAGCTGGAGTCGATAAAAGTCGTAAAAACTCTTCCTGTTGAGCGATAATGTGAAAATCTTTTCAGAATGTTATTAAAGCAAAAGCTTTTATTTTCTAAACACTAACAGGTATCAGTACAGAAGTATTTTATTGATTAAGATAAACTGAACAGTCATGCTGTAAACACTGAATCGTTTCATTCTTTCTTTTAAAGCAGAAAATCCTGCAGGATCTGCAGTGGATGTGGATCTGCAGGATCCACATGTGCGCGCCGACCTGGACGAGGCACCTTCGACTTTCTGTTCAAACTGAACAGGCGTCCTCTGACGTGTGTTCATGAAGAACGTTCAGAGCTGCGATCCTTCTTTGGCGCCGATTACCTTAAATGTGAAATAGAGGGTGCGATTTAAAGCTTAAAACTCTGTCCCAGTACTGGAGCTGTCTGAGATGAATAAACTTCCATCTAATTCCTGTCTCAGTGAACTGTCTTGGTATTGTAGCTTCATGCTGCTCTGTTCATCTGTGGTGGCTGTGATGCTTTTGTTTTAGCCTTCACAATGTGCTTCTAGTGGAAACGGAGCGAAGAGCAGAATTTGTATCGTGTGTGAAGTTCCTGTTAGATCATTTAACAAAGCCGGCGCTCGTTATAACCGACACGATACTGAAATATGCTGCATCTCAGATTTAAGCCAAGCTACTGAACAGCACTGCAGCTCGACATACTGTACAGAGCCTGTTACGACCTGCCCAGCAGTCTCGTGTGACTCAATTCACCATTTTTTCTCCAAACCTAGTTTTCCGACTGGTTAATGTGCTCCATTAATCCACACACACGTGTGTTTTTGGATATTTCCAGATGATCCAGTTGTGCTATTTTTAGACTATTTGTCACAAGTTGTTTTATATTATATTCTGATGTAAACTTCGATTCACCCTCCTGTGTTATCTCAGTTTGTGGAATTATTTGTTTAATTCAAACCGACTGTGGTGAATCTGGACGCCACGTTTGTTCATATAGATACTTCAATTTCTTCTGAATAAATATAGAAGTTTTTTCTCTTCCTTCTGATGTGTCCTACGTGTCTAAATAAAACCTCACTGCTGTCATTTCACGTGACTGTCAATTCTTTCAACTCTTACACTTATTAATAGAAGCTCTGTGTGAAGCGTGAGATTCGGCCGTCTAACGTGTTTTTATTTCATCTTTGGGAGTATTTTTATACTCTATTATTAAAGCTCCTACTGTTGTTTTTGTTTCTGTGAGTTACGGAGACGTGTTACAGGATCTCCTTAAAAACAATAAATTAAAAAAGACAGCTGATGAGGACGATGTCAGTCTTCTTTCAGCTCTGTCCATATGTCTTTAAATGAGACATTTTTATATTGTTGTGAAACATGAGTCTTTTTCTGACCGGACCTACATTAATGTTTGCATGATTTATTAAAAGTGTGCAGATATCAATAAGTGTTTCTTTGTTGCTTTTAGAGGAAAATCAGCACATTATTGGTTTCAGTGTTGTGGTTGTGTTTTTCAGGCTGTGCTCGGGCTTCGTTGTGTAACAGCTTTTAAATGACTTTCTCTCTCTCTTGCAGCCTTTTAGACCAGGTCAGGACATGTCGGGGAACAGTTCATGAACACGAGATGCATATAACAACCAGCTGCCCACACGCTGTGTAGACATCTTTCTTTTATAGCTTATAGTTTGACCAGGACATGCGTGTGATCTCTGACAGTAGGAGCTGCTTTTTAATGCTTCACATGTCTCTGTAATGTAAACATGTAAATAAAGTCTTAATGAAATGTCCTTGTTTTCTGTTCTTTGACGAAATGTACCAACATTTTAACATTTATGGGAAATGAAGAATGCTAACACAGATGTGCTAGTGTTAGCTAATGTGTTTCTTATTCATATATGAAACTTATTCACTGTGTTGGGCGATTTCTAGTTTTCTGCTTCAAAGTATAATTGTTGACATGCAAACACTGGCATGCAGTGTTTTGTGAGCAGTGCAGTGTTTAAGATATCAGTGCTAATGTACCCCAGTATCTTTGGTCACATGTCAACATGGTTAACAGTCCAACACCACACGTGGTGAATTTTTATACACTTTGAAAAAATGTCTAGTCCGGTTTAAGCACAATGCAACACAGTACCTTTAAGTGGTACGGCTAAAACTGTGATATATGCAGTGTACTAGTACCTCCAACCTAACAGTAACAATATTCTCAAAAAGTATACTATTAAATTTGATACATAGGTCACAGGAGAATCCTCACGTTTCACCGGTCCATGCAGCACAGTTCATTCTACCTCATCCTGCCTCCTCATCCTTACTGATTCACCACATTTCCAAGAAGTACTTTGAACACCCCGAGAGTTCTGTCTGGACTTGTTACTTCCACATAGCTGTTGGTTTAATATTGGACGGTGATAACGAGACGGATTATGGACACATAAAGCTTCTTTTGCAGAAGGTTAGTGAGTGCGAAGATGGTATGAGAGTACACGGGGCCTGTACCTTCTCCAGAGTTCATCCTATGGTTGGTGAAATCAGATCATAGCTATAGCTTCACACACATACACATACAGGGAAGATGATGCTGCAAATAATAGTGTATTTTTGGGGAAAATCAAACAATATCAATTTAGAATAAAGGAACATTTTTTTGTGTTCATTGAAATAATCTTTGAATAAAGTGACGCACTAATGGATCGTTCAAAGTTGTCGTCTTCATTTTATTTTCACTTCTTAAAGAAACATCACATTTGTAACTACACATTTTTCTCAGTGAGCTGAATGCTAGAGTCAGCCAATAATAATGAATCATGTCAGTTTCTGCTCACAGTTATCAGGTAAGTTCATCAGGATTGACTTTAGTGGCTTTCTTTACATGCAGAGTCATTTAAAGAATGAGTATCTAACAAACACACACTATGTTAAACCTGCGGGCACATATTTGGATGTATTTCACTGTTTCCACACTTGGATGTCCCGAGCCTCTCACCTCCACGTGAGTCCATCTAACACTCGTCCTGTGATTTGCCATGAAATGCTTGAATTATAGAAAACAAACAGCAGAGTGGAAATTCGTTGTAAAACATGATTTTTAACAGGATATTTTGACGTTTGGTTTTAGAGTCGTGCTTATTTTCCAAAACTGTCACTTGAGACTCAATTTCTGCATTTTTTTAATGTAAAATGAGGAAAAATCAAATACAGATTACCATCTAATCAAATGTATTTCTTTTGGTATTGATTGTAATGTCTTAATGATTCAAAGATGATTAGGACTGTTGCACCAAAGAAGCTGATTAAATCTGTTTGTCAGCCGTGACCACTGGAACAAATATGAGGAGGCACAGCGAGCGTCCCCACAGCCCAAAGCCGAATACCTTATTTGACATGATATTTTCTGGTCACCCGGTTCGCTGTCTCTCGCTCTGCCTCCATCTCTCGCACGCTCTGCCTTTAAATCCACGCAGAGATTTGGCTCACACACACTGGAGCTCTCTGCAGCCGAAAGTAGGCCAAAAGGCATCTGAGGACAGGGCGAGGGAGAGACAGGGCGAGGGAGAGACCATTACATGAGGGAGGATATGAGTCTGTCGTTCGTGCACCTTTCAGTCCCGTTCATTTTTAGTTGCTTCTGATCAGATTATGTAATAAATTCAAAAATCTTTTTGTTATAAATACTCTACAGACGGTTATTACTTCACTTAAATCAATAGTTTTTACTTTAATTCCAACAGTTTGATAACAATTCATTGTGTGGCAGGAAAATTCCCAACAATATATCTGAATAAAAATAACTGAATAAAACACAATATCTAAAACATTCAAACCATACAAACTAGGATATGACAGCATTCAGTTTTTAATTATTGTGCAAATCACAACAGCTGCCTCGAGGTGCTTTATACTGTAATACAAAGACAATACAATATTAAAAGTAATAAAATGCATTCGATTACATTATTATTATTTCATTATATATTATTACTATATTATTCTATTCATTATATTTGTTTTTGTTGTTTGTTTTAATTGTAAAGTAACGTCCTTTTTGTATTAACTTCTGTTATTATAAAATTAAAACTCTTTTTATTTGTCATCAGACATTCTGCTGCTGGACAAAAGTCAAAAATCATCTACATACATATTTGTGCTTTTTCTTATTGTTCAAGCTCAGTAACGTTTATTACAGCATCAAGGCTTTATTCTTTATGTGTTTTAATTTCAGGGAACATCCGTTGAGTGCCGTCTGTTTGTTTCACACAGGCTCAAACAGGTCAAATGAACAGAGCAGCTTAAAATGCTCAGGTTTGATCATTTCACCGTTTTGTTTTTTTGATGTTCACAGTTTTCCTGCATTAACTCTGATTTATTACAGTAAAAATTTACAGGAGAAAAAAAACATGAATTGTGTCTAATTATCAGGTGAAAAAGCTTTAAGCCTTTATTAAAATAGTCTTAATTTTTAAAGCTTCAGATTAACATTTTTATAAATATTAAATCATTTTCAACAAATTCAATATTCTTAAAAAGAAAGAAAGAAAAACTGCTGAATTGTGCAGCATCAAACTTTGTTGTATAAATTTGTCTTAATTGATTAAACTGTGCCAAGTGTTGCATTATCAAGTTATTCATAATTCTCAGGTTTTTGTTATGATCTAGTGATCATGTCCTCCTCTGAGAACTAATTTCTGTTTCACTTAATTACCTTTCCATATTTACCATTTCATATTCCTTCATACACAGAAATGTTAAATATAATTTTATTTTTTATATGGGAATTTATTTGAAAAAATATATTAGTGAAATAGTTTCCAAAGATATTAAATCAGTCATTAAGTCTTTTCTTTCCTTAAACCATCCACTGACTTTATTTCTTACTTTTGGAAATGATCAAATATTGGAGAACACATAAGCTTCTGAGTTCAGGCTGTAAAGGCCACAGCAGGGATGTTGAGGATCAACAGAAACTGTGAAAGAAAACCTTCAAAATTCTCAGCACGTGCTGAAATGTAAGTATATTAGAACATAAAATGATAGAAAGTCACAACAAATGTGTAACTGCAACAACTGTGGTAAGAAATGCTGAGCATGTATGATGCTGGAATTAAATTGAATGACCTCGAGTGCATTGAACCATCTGAAATGCTCAAACTTTATACTTATGTATTTAATAAAGCCAACGATGAAAAGAAATTCCACATATAGACATTCATGTAGAGAAAAATTCTATTTCAGTTTCCTCCCAATGACAATCACCTCCTGTAATAAATATGTGTGTGTGTGTGTGTGTGTGTGTGTGTGTGTGTGTGTGTGTGTGTGTGTGTGTGTGTGTGTGTGTGTGTGTGTGTGTGTGTGTGTGTGTGTGTAAATTTATACAGCAAACACAACAACAGTCAGCTCGAGGCGATTCATTAATTACAGATAAAATTATACATGAAATTAATACTAGAAGGAAATCAGTCAAGAACATCATGTGTCGGCTGACAGCCTGCCTGCTGGTTACTAGTTTACTAACCAGCATTACCAGTGCTCCCATCAACAAGGTTCTAGAAACATGTCGTAAAGATGCACACAGTCCTTTTTCTTGAGCTTTAATAATTTCTTTATTTTTGTCTTGTTTTTAAAAAATACTTTGAGCTCAACAATTCGACTTTCCACAAACAGGGCCCACCACACATGGAGGAACATTTTTAGCTAATAATTTATTTGGAAGGTTTAAAAGTAAATATTTTCTAATCTTTTCAACTCCTCACCAACCATTTTACTCTGTATGTGAGCCACGTATTAGTGTTAGACTTTATGTACCTGAATATACGGCATAAACAGAAAAACCTTCACATTGTCCATATGTGTGCACCCAGACTCAGTAATCTAATTACTGTGTGCTGTAAACCTCTTCCTCTCTAGCCTGTCTCTACTTCAGTTATTTGCCCTTTTAACAGTAGATCCAGATCTAATACATATTTCATACGTAACAATTTTGTTACCTCTCAGAAATCAGACACTTTCTTTGTCACTGAGACTCAAAGCTGAACCGAGAGCTCTGCCTCCCGAAGCCCACGGTGGAGGAACAGCAGTGATTCATGAGGATTATCTAAACCCATTTGATCCTGGTTCTTTTAACTCCTATGATTTACTATCTTTAAAATTCAATAGGAATATCCAGTTTACTGTATTGTAATCTGTTGACCTCCCAAATCCTGCAATCATTTATTGAATGAATCTGTTATTGGTAATTTTGATCATTTACATATTGATCCCTCTAACTGCACTGACACAGAATTTGCAAAGGCATTTAATTTAGTGCAACATGTTTCCAGCCCTGCTTGATTTAATGTTTACTGAATCCAGTGTGCTCAGTTTTCTTCATACTTATCAACAGGGGCGATTCTAGGATCAGAGCTTTGGGGGTGCTGAGCACCCAGAGAGCTGCTCAACCAGGCAAGATCAACTTTACACATCACGATGAGACATCTTCCCTGTCTCTGTCAGTCCCTGCATCCTTAAATGTCTCCAGTTGTCCCGAGTTCTCTCTGTCTGTCTCCTTGGTGCATTTAAACCCCTGTTCCTCCCTGTCCTCATCATTTGTTATCTTCGTCTCCGCTATCAGTCACCATAATTTTACCATCTCTGTGCAAGTCTGCAAATTTCTTTATTGAATCATAAGATTCTTAAATTCATCAGGTCTCTCTGTGCCTGGGTCCTCGTCACAAAACATGACATCACTGTTTTGTACATTTTAACAATTTAATCCCACATTTGTGAAAGAAAAGCAAAACACTTTTTTGAAAAGTCTGTAACAAAACCATCAAATCTGATAAAGGTTATTTAAATGCTGCTAAAGAAGAATGGATTGGAATAAAAAAAATACATATGCTAACCTTCATTACTGATTTATTAATAATGAATGATGCTCATAGTGAGTAAAAAGTAAACTGAGTGCATTTTTTGGACAGAGATTCACTTTTAATGTGTGTGTATAATATAATACAGATACATAAAAAACACTCCAAAAACAGAAGAAATTATTACAAATAAATTATTACAAAATATTAATAAAAAAACTATAAAAATGTAGGCAACTTTGCCTGTGGTAGAATGTATACAATGCATGAAAAATCTTTACTGCAGATACTAATTTTGTGTTGTAAGATTTATGACTTTCATGCTTTGGTGCTTGGGAGAGCTTGACCTTTTATCAGGTGGTCCACACTGTAAAAAGTGTGAGAAACACTGATAAGTGTGTGTGTGCTTTTGGAAAACATTTAAAGCTGCTGTACAGAATCTTTGAAACAAGCTTAAAACATTTGTAGAAACAGAGCATCTGCTTCTCTTTACAGCTGCTCGCTCCACCAGGGCTGTTTGGCTCTTTCTGATAGTGAGCAAATGTGATGCACGTACTGCAGCAGTCATACAGACAACTGGACGGTCCAACGGTTGGCTGACCTGTTACTGGCTGAGGTTTCAGTAGAGTTGTGGTTGAACCACATAAAAATATATCATTAATTTTAATCTCCCGGTCAATGATAATGTTATGTTGGAATGTTGTTAAAGAGGGTCAAAATGTTTCAGCCCAGTTTGTTTAGCAGATTCTGTTTAGCAGCTTTAATACAGGGAGGACACAACTTCCAGACTGTGAGTAAAATCAGGTTTTTCTCTTTGTCAGTTTAACAGTTTCTGCCTGTCACTGCTCCCTGTCTGTTTGCTTACCTGGTTCTTCCTGACCTCGTACTTTCTCCTCACGTTCCCTCTTTGGACTGACAATCATACACAAATAGATTCAATTAGATGAAAAATTACATTAATATGAAAAAAATACTATTAAGATCACTAATGAAAAAGTCCTCTCAGTGTACTTTCAACCAAAAGGCAAATAACCAAACCACATGAACATCTAATAAAAGATAAATATTGAAACACATCCATTATGAACCTGGCTGTCTCTCTGTACACACACACACACACACACAGACACACAGACACACACACACACACACACACACACACACACACACACACACACACACACACACACACACACACACAACAGTTATAAGGTTAATGGGCATTCAGTCAGTTAGTATCCATTTCAAACAGGACAGTGGTAACAACAGCAGGCTACGGACAATTATAAGTTTTAGATTTTAAATAGGCTGCATACATTTCAATGGGAGCAACAGGACAATGAAATGTTGCTGATTTGACTACAGAGCAGGACGGATTGTAGGGCAGCAAACATCGTCAGAAAACACGTTTTCAACACTGCAGGTTACCTGGTGTAATGCTTTTCAGCTAAAAAGAAACATGGTCTGACTCCTACCAACTATATAAAGAGTAACTGAAGGTTAAATGCAGCTAATATGTCCTGTTTTAAGCCAGGCTCTTACACCTCCGCTCAGCGGCATCTCAGCCACCATCGCTCTGGCAGCAACAGCGCTAGAGCCAGAGCAGGGGAACAAACCATTTTGGGAGGGGGGGGGGGGGGGGGGGTATCTATACTTTTGTTGTTATGTACTGTGTACTTTTTATATTTTTAGTAGTGTGTCACACAAATAGCAAATATTGTCAAAAAAGTAAGAAATCTTTGATCCATTTTTGGGGGATCAAAGATCAGCACCCCCAAAAATGGGCTAAAATCGCCCCTGCTTATCAAACAGATATAACTCGCATTAATCGATGTATGTCCTCATATGCACCGCTCATATGTGGAGTGGGGCACTCAGTCCTTGGATGAATTCTGTTTATTTATGTTTCCACCTGATTTATGCTTCTAAAGAAGCTCCTCCCACTGCCATGCAGATGACACACTGTTATATTTTCTGTCAAGCCCAACAGCCTCAGCAGCCTCTCCTGCCTCAGTGAATGTTTCTCTGCCATTGTTGATTGGATGTTCTCTGATTTCCTCCATCTGGATTCTGGTAGAACTCAGGTTCTAACACTAGGCCTGTACATCGGCCCCCTCGCCAATAACATCAAACCCTCTGCTAAAAACCTTGTTACCACTTTGAACCCAGTCTGACTCAATCATCTTGAACATTGAATACTCACTTAAATTTCTCCCGTCTTGATTATTGCATTAACTTCTCACGTGCGTCTCTCGTTCCTCCACAGATTGTCTCCAATTGGTTCAGACTGCAGCAGCAAGGCTGCTAACATGTTACAGCTTTCCTTGCATCCCTTCATTTACTCCCAGTGAAATTCAGAATTCATTATTATTATTGTTGACATATAAGATACTACATGGACAGGCTCCTGCTTATTTAGCGGAGCTTCTAACACCTTATCAATGCAGCTCTCCGATCAAAAAGCCGGGGCCTTAGGGCTGTCCCTCACTAATCTCACTTTGAGGGTATAGGTCCCAAACTGTGGAACAGCCTTCCTCAGTCAGTCAGGTTGTTACAAGTAACTCGTTACTGTAATCCGGTTACTTTTTTCAAGTAACAAGTAAAGTAAGGGATTACTATTGCAATTAGACTCCTGCTACTTTCCAGTAAGCACGCTGCGTTACTAAACTGTGATTTTGTTTGTGAGAGCGTCTCATGACAGTGACGTGCGAGCGTGCGGCGTCCGTGGCAGCAACAGACGTGTGCAGATCAACAATGGATAACATGGAGTGATGGAGAGAGTACGACCGTGCAGCGTTTACAGCGTGGAAGTAATCCCATTACTTTGAGTTTGATTCTGTAAAAAGTGACACAAACATTAGCGTCCGCTGCTCACTCTGTGTGGGAGGAAAACGTCTTTCTACAGCGAAAAGTTAAACTTCAAATCTGAGCGAGCGAGCACGCTGCCACGGCAACGTGACATTCACAGAGAAACAGATTTAAGAGCTGCTGAATGTTTGATTTGATTTATTTTTACTGTGTTTTACTTGCATCTACTTGAAAGAGTGCAAACACAAAACATGGTTTTATTTTATCTGCTGGAACAAGCAGACAGTAGGTTTCAATGTTAAACACGTTTCTTCCAGCCAGAGAAGGTTGCAAATAATTTAAGTTTTGTTTGATTTGCATAAAGTTAAAAGATTAAAACTCATGAAAAAATTTAAACTTAGACTTTTTTCACTTGATTCAGTTTTATATGATGCAAATACAGAAAAAAAATGTCTGTTGCTTTGTTACATATTCAGGTTGTGTATCTTTTTAAAAAAAAAAGTAACTAAGTAATAAAGTAACTAATTACTTTTGAAAATAAGTAATCAATAAAGTAATAGGATTAGTTTCTTGGAGAAGTAATCAGTAATTAGTAACTAATTACTATTTCAAGTAGGTCGACCAACACTGGTCACCATGGTTGGAAACCACGCGTGCATGTATTTGTGCGCTGGAGTGAACGTCGTCAGTGTGTCCTTATGTTTTAACATGTGCACGTTTCTCAATGTACAGCTTTTATTTGAACTGTGACGCACTTTGAAACTCTGTGTTTTGAAGGTCCTGTATAAATAAATTATTAATATTATTTATGTGATACACGTGAGCTGGTGATGGGTTACATATATATATATCTTCATTCACAGCTGAACTGACCTCTCCAGATGTGATACCTGAAAAGCTTCTTTCTCATTTACCATCAACATTCGCTTCGCTCTCTCTGTCTCTCCTTTTCTCCCCTCTAGCTTTCAAGTAGTTGCAGGGGCTCTTCTGGATGTTAAATACAGCTTTCATTCCAGCCAGTTCCCGCTATAATGAAACTGTAATGATGCCCATTCACTGCAACAGGCCCTGCCAGAACAAACCCATTGACCTCGAGGTAGCGACTGGCATGAAAGCCCTGTCCTGGCCGTTGTGAGCGGGGCTCCAGAGAGGGCCACCTGGAGCGCTCTCAGGAGCCGGTCAGAAGGGAGGAGTGAAGGGAGAGAGAGAGGAAAACAAGAGGGAGATATTTCCATCCCAACCCAAATACCTCCCACCTCCTCATATCTTATTTCTTGTCCACTACCCCCTCCCTCTATCTGCGTCCAGCTCTTCTTTTCACTATTCTGAAATAGCAAAGCCCGTTTAGATGTGCATGTCTACATGTAAAGTGAACATTTCTTCTTTATGTGTTAGCAATTAAGTAAGAGCAGAACTCTCTATTTCACTTTGGAATAGCTGCTTCCTGTTCCATAATCATTTCCACCTTGGTCCCAGCAACAGTCGCAGCTACTGTGTACTGACAGCATCACTGTGCTGTACGCTTAACGTGCTGTACTGTGCAACTTCATGCTCTCGTACAGCTAATAAAGGCCAGCTAAGCTGCACTGCTCTTTCTACTCTAATTTTTTTACTTCAGGTATCAGAGTGAGAATGCTTTTGGCACAGAAACAGCAGCTAATGGTGCCTGAATCAAAGATGATCGCACCAACTTTCAGATAATTATTACATTAAGTTTACAGTAATTTAGTATCAATCAGATGGTTGGTTAGTGAATTATCCTTACCTACCATGCTGTCCTGAAGCAGGGGTTATTAGGGAAGTCACAACTATCAGGCTATTCCCGATTCATTCCTCATACATTCTTTAACATATGAGGGGTGGCTGTAGCTCAGGTGGCAGAGCAGGTCAGCCACTAATCAGAAGGTCGGTGGTTCGATTCCAGGCATGCCAAATTATCCTTGGGCAAGATACTAAGATACTGTTTGCCTACTGGTGATGGTCAGAGGGCCCGGTAGCGCCAGTGTCCAGCAGCCTCGCCTGTGTCAGTGCGCCCCAGCACAGCTACCATCACTAGTGTGTGAATGACTGAACGTAGTGTAAAGCGCTTGACTGCGACCTTTTTAGTGCATCTTTCTGGGTAAACTCTAATAAGGCTGATGTGCATGCGGAAAGTGTCCCTTTGAGTTATCTCTTTTACACACAAATGCAGCACTTGAAGGAGTCATTCCCACATCCTGGTCTTTAGGAACAGGAGATAAGACAAACACACAATGTTACATTTATGGAAGCAGAATTGACGTTTACATGGCAAGTGCATGCTGTTTGTTTGAGATGCAGACTGCCATTAGCCTGATCTGCTGCTGCAGGTTTAAATGCTTTAATGTGACTTGGTGTATTTGCTGTGCTTCGCCTCGGCCCGTCTGACCTCACCGATCACTTTCAGCTCCCAAAGGTAAACACGAGTCCTGACCTCTGCCTCTCGTTCAGTCTTTTCCACCCTTGTTGAAGTCAGATAATTTCATAACAAATGACGTTTGAGGATAATAGCCTGCTGTTTCCATAGAAACCAGAAAGCAGATCTCTGTTACATAGCTCTCTCTCTCGTTTCTCACCCTTTCGCAGCTCATCTCGCTCCACGATTCTGTTTTCGCTCCTTCTCCTTCCCCATTAATTTTTTGAAAACACTCTCTTCATCCCTCCTCCCCTCACCCCCTACCCCTCCACCCCAACGCTACTTCTCCTCAAAGCTTAATCTAAGCTCGCTGAGCTGCCAAGTGCTACAAATGCAGAAAGCAGGGTCATGTTGAGTTTATGCTTGTGTTTGTACATACGGCATCGTATCGAGGAGTGGGGATGAGTTGAAATATAAGTGATAATATGACAGTGTAGAATGGAAATATCCCTCCCCACCGCCACCACCAGCACACACACACACACACACACACACACACACTGCCTCCAGCTGCGGGAGCTTTTGTCATGTGGACGCTCTTTCTGCCGCTTCCTCAATCCAGAATAGCCTGACGGGGTCCGTGTCACTTTTAAGTTTCAGGGGGAACTTTGAGTGTTCTTTCCAGCAGCACATAATGTATCATCAAAGCCAGGATTAAAAGTTTTTTTTCTCTCTTCTCGTCTTTTTTTAAATTTTTTTTTCTATGGAGGAGCAGCTTTGGCTGCTGCTGGAAGATTTAAGCTTATTAGCTTAAAGAGCAGGGGAAGGGAGGTTTCAACTGATGTATGGCAGACTTCAAAGATGGTTTAATCTGTCAGTACACATGCCCCGTACAGGCTATTTATACTGGGGAGCCATGATTCTTCCAAATGACTTCCTCCATCTACCCCTCTGTAGCTCGGGGTTTTCTGTTTGTCAGTGTGTCTAGACAGCTGAGATGGCTCTTCCTGTGCTTTAACACCATTTCCCCCGGCTAACACAGACGATTTTTGATCTGCTGTGAGTGATGAAAGCGTTGCGTGTTTGATGTGTGCTGTTGTTTTGTAACATGTCTCGTGTGTCTTTTCAGCTTAATGCATAATTGGTGCTGATTTTTGGTGGTGCAAGTGAGAAGTTCAAACACACACACACACACACAGCTATATAATATTTAAAATTCAAGTACAGCTTACATAACAGCAGTGTGACACAAACTCTCAGTTTATTAAGGACTGCACTGCGTTCACTTCCTGATTACCTCAAAGAGCAGATGTTGATCAATAACTATCATTATGGAGCAGGAATGTCACCCCTGCTAACACACAACCTCAATTCATCTATGCAGGAGACCTTTAACGGCCACTTTTCATGACAGATTGGTGCAAAACTTATTCACAGAGTTGACCTCAGAGTTCATCTGCTTTTGGAAAGTGTGTCTGTCTGGTTTGACTTCAAATGTGATTTAATCTAAGAAATCTTTACTGGACTGTACACAACACACACTGCGAAACAAATTACACAAAGGACAGCAAATCTATCAATGAAGTGACAGGACAATACAAAATATATACAAAAACTCCCAAACATTTTCTATATATAGGGCAGAAATAATTATAGTTATAAAAAATAAATATATGTATATGGTAAATGGCCTGTATTTATATAGCACTTTTCTAGTCCCTAAGGACCCCAAAGCGCTTTACACAACCAGTCATTCACACACTGGTGATGGCAGCTACATTGTAGCCACAGCCACCCTGGGGCGCACTGACAGAGGCGAGGCTGCCGGACACTGGCGCCACCGGGCCCTCTGACCACCACCAGTAGGCAACGGGTGAAGTGTCTTGCCCAAAGACACAACGACCGAGTCTGTCCAAGCCGGGGCTCGAACCGGCAACCTTCCAGTTACAAGACGAACTCCCAACTCTTGAGCCACACACACACACACACACACACACACACACACACACACACACACACACACACACACACACACACACACACACACACACACACACACACACACACACACACACACACACACACACACATATATAATCAATATTGATTATATTGATTAAGAATGCAACTAGGTGAGTGAGTCTAATTTTTTTTTTGTGCACATTTTGAGACAAAGATCACAAAGTGCTTCAGAACAGTTTGTAGTTGTTTCTTGAAAAAGACGACTGAAGCCACAGATCTCAAGCTCAGAGCGAGAGATTTGATTCTGGGGACACAGTGGCAGAAGCTCTGTCTCCCTGATCACATGACATCAGGGACCTGTACTGATGTCACAGTTCACTGCTGTAAGCAGGTCCTTGTCTCTGAAGAAGTCTATGTCAGAACCAGAATCTTAAAATGAATTTGAATCCATGACGCTGTGATATGAGAGATTTAGTCAGAAGCCTCGCTGCAGCATCTGAACAACCTGCAGACGTTCAGGGAGTTTCCCCTTAGACAAAGGAACAATGACTTACGGTTATCGAAATGTCATTAAATAAATGCATGAATAACAATCTCCACTTCAGAGCATGACATAAAAGGACTTGGCAATATTTCTTAAGTGATAAAAACAAGAGTGGACCAGAGATTTGACACGAGCATACAAAGTGAGAGCAGAGTTAAAAGTTATCCCAAAGATAGATGATTTACAGAGGTTTAGATAGACGACGGGGCCCAAGAGCTTTCATTGCCTCAGGCACAAATCTGTCAGAGGCACAAACAACTTCTGTTTTTTCTCCATTAAGTTGGAGAAAGTTCACAGCCATTCAGGATCTGCAGCTTAGAAACATCTTGGGGCTTAAAAGAAATATATAACTGAATGTCATCTGCAGAGAGCTGACATCTACCTGTGCTCCATCTGCACAGGTAGAATGCTAATGCTAAGCTACCCAAAAGCCCCGAGCGATGATAAATCTGAGTGAACCCCCAGCAGCCAGACCCTGAACTTCAACAGGCAACAAACTGCTGAGCTGTCAGACTGCAGCCTGTTTCTCCCTGTTCATGTTTCTGAAGTCGAATCACTGCAGTGATCGCTTTTTTGTGTTGTGCTAAGAGAAAGACGTTACATGTGCGTCTTCATCAGGATAGGGATTTGTTTTGGTGTGTGGGGCTGTAGCTTGTAGGCTTATATTGTTATTTGGTGATTATGAGACAACGTGTTTAACCTGTTTTACAGTATAACCTGAAAGTAATGCCACAAGTAGTTTAATGAATTACTTTCTCCTGGCAGTAATTAAGTTCTGTACTGCATTACTTGTAAGAAAAGTGTTTCGTGTAATATGTATCATTACTTTTTTGAGTAATGACCCCAACAGTGATCACAACAAAGAGTTGAACAAACATTTAAACGTGCAAATAATTTGCATGAATGTCTTTGATATGTTGCTTAGCAATAGTGGTCACTCTCAAAGCAGAGCCAATCATCAATAATGAATTTAATTTACGATTGATATCAGTAAAAGAATCAGAATTTAATTGTATCATTGTGGCTGCTCCACACCGAGCCTGGAACTCCTCGAGGTTTCTTCCCGTTAAAAGGGAGTTTTTCCTCTCCACTCTCACCAAAGTGCTTGCTCGACTGTTAATGAGTGCTCGATATAATGAGTGCTCAACTGTTGAGGTTTTTTCTGTTTTCTTTGTATTATTGTAGCGTCTTTGCAATTTCAGGAATCTGGATGCAACTGCTGTTGTGATATGGTGCTATATAAATAAAATTGAAATGAATCTGACATCCACATGACTATTTATTAATTAATTAATTTATCTATCAGCTAGAAGTAAAATCTTTCTTGCATTTGGATCCTCCACATGTGCAGTTTATTTTTGGATATTCTAGTGCCATCCTCATACAAACACTAATGACAATCTCATCATCCAATACTCAGTTTGTTTTGATTTCTAAGACCAGTGTCCTCGCTGTCTTACAGCTGTGGACTGGAGTGAATAATGTTCACCTGACACTGAGGTAGATCATGTAAAGGATTAATGTAAATGATTAAGTATGTTTTAAGTAAGTCAGACACCAATGTAACATTTAAGATGGCGAAAAAGGCAACGCATGTCTTCCTATTGCGTTAAATCATCCATTTGAAAGCCATATAGCAGAGAGCCGAGGTCCATAAATGACTGGGAAATGCTGATATGTACAATCTGTACTTTATGACAAAAGAAGAGGCATTTATCTCTGCTGGAAAATCTCTGCAGCAGTAACAGCCTCTCTGGAGTCCTGGATTCTAATATGAATCCATGCTGCGGCTAGCTTGAATTTTTCTTTAACATGAAGTGTGACTTTGCAGTTTAATGCGACAGTCTTTGCACATATGTTTCACATGTCTGTTAAGAGCTGTTAACGGTGCTCAGAATAGAATCCTGCCTTTCTCTGCCTGTGTCACACACAAAGCGCTGAAGCAGAGGGTTTGTTGCGATTTTATCCTCGGCCAGAGGGGCCGATGGCGCGATATGGCAGCCTCGCTTCTGTCAGTCTGCCCCAGGGCAGCTGTGGCTACAACTGTAGCTTGCCTCCACCAGTGTATGAATGTGAGAGTGAATGAATAGTGGCATTGTAAAGCACTTTGGGTGCCTTGAAAAGCGCTATATAAATCCAATCCATTATTATTATTATTATTATTATTATTATTATTATTAGTGTGTTGACAGTGCTAATATGTACTTTTAGGGCAGCTGTGGCTCAGGTTTTAGAGCAGGTTGCTTACCAATCAGAAGGTCAGCGGACTGATTCCCGGTTCCTTCCATCCAAGTGTCAAAGCATCCTTTGGCAAGATCCTGAACCCCGAGCTGCTCACAGCACATCCATGGAAGTTTGAATGTTAGATAAAAAACACACATATTTAAAAGCACTGCATAAATCTGTGTGTGATTGTAGTTTGAGTGCTCGGATTGAGTTGGTGCTGTACCAGACCATTTACTTTACACTGTCATCACTCAGTACCCATTTGCTGTCAAAGTTTAGCATTAAGAAAATGTTTGATTATTTATTATTTATTTTTTGACAGAAATAAATGGTATAGATTTTAAAAAAGCACCCCCATCTCTACTTCCTGCCTGTTCCTATTAAAGTTTCACTTCTTTCTCTCCCTGGTCATTTTCCAGCAGTCCCTTAGGCTGAGCTTAATATAGCAAACACGAATCAGAACAGGCTACAGTACAAGCTTGATCATGTAGTATTTATTTTTCTAATGGAAGGCAAAGGTTGAAGAATTTATTCAGGATTCAGAATAAAAGCTCTACATAAAATACGCATGGCATTAAATGCACTCAGACCTTTAGGGGTGCAACGAACAATACAAAATTTTTAATTTATTTTATCAACTTTCCTTCTGACGATGCTGTCTGTGTTGAGCGCTCAGTGGATCTGTGCTCGACAGTGCAGCCTAGGCGGAGTAGTCGAACGCAGATTCACTGAGCGCAGGGCAAGCTAGCAGACAGAAGTTAAGCTCGTTGCAACATGGCAAATTGAGCCTCCCCCACCCTCCTTCAGATCTGGAGTTTGGAACTATTTTGGTTTTCATGTGACGTATGACCCTGAAGGTAAGCGAGTCATGGACTAAAGTAAAACAGTATGTTGGATGTGCCACGCAATGCTCAATTACATGGGTGGGAACTAGTGTGTTAGCGCAGTTAGCTCGTTAACGTGTTGGCCGTCTAGCCCCACGCAGGGGTAGCTCGTTAACGGAGATTTGCCGTGTTGTGGCGTTAATGTCATTTCAACGAGATTAACGCTGACAGCACTAGTGGGAACACAACGAATATGACTGCACATTTACTCCTACAGCATCCTCGTGCAAAGACAAGTGGAAGCAGACAAAAACAACAAGCACGCATGCTACAAACTTTACCCGAGTCATTCAGACAGCCGTTAGCACATGATTCTCCTTATGGGGACCTGATATTGTCACGGTTCTCGGTCCGTTGGACCCAGTATTTTGAGTTTATTATGTTTTGGTTTATTTTTGCATTATGGATTGTTTTCTGATGTTCTGGTGCTTTGTTTATTATTATCATTATAGATCTGTTTCTGTTATTCTTGGTGAGGGATCAGTTCTTAGGTTTTGGGTTCTCATGTGTATTGCAGTTTCTGTTCAGTGTCTAGTCTGTCTCTCAGTGTCATGTCTGCATCTGGTTTAGTACTTCTTGTTTCCTGTCTTATTGTGAAAGTCTTGGTCTTATGTTAGTGTGTGCAGCTTAGCTCCCCCGTCTCGTTAGTCCTGATCTCCCCCAGCTGTGTCTCCCTTCTGTGGCCCATTCCCTCATTACTACCCTGTGTATTTAAGCCCTGTGTTTTCCCATGCTCGGTGTCGCGTCGTACCCTCAGATTATGCCTGTGTGTTCCTGTTCTCCGGTTTCAGTGGTCATTTCATGTTTTGTTTTCGTACCAGCAATAAAGCTGAGGTTTTTGAGTTTCACGTTAGTGTCTGAGTCCTGCATTTGGATCCTCCTCTCCGCCTGCCCGCACACAGAGACCTGACAGAACGACGCGACCACAAGATGGATCCAGCGGACTCACGTTTTGCCTCAGAGGGAAAGTACCTCGCACAGCTGTGGGATTATTGCTGGCGCATAATTCACGCTGTGGATAACTACAAGAGGCTTCCAGAGGTAGTGTTTCTAGACAACTTCTTCTCATCACCTACCTTCACCATAACCTTTCTGGACATTAATGGATTAAAAACAATAGTAACAGCTCTGAGAGCCAGTTTTTGTTTTGAACTGTTTGGCATGGGCGGCCCAGGGAAGGAGGATTTAGCTGCTCTCCTGGAGGCCCTCGCCGCTTTCGACGTCAGCAGTACGTTTTGCCAAGGTTCATTGCCAAGTCGTTCGATCCACCTTTAAAGAAGAAATGCAACCCTCGCCATCATCATCCAACCACACTTCCATTCTAACTTGTGGTACGGACTGGAGCAGTAGTCATTTTCACACCACAGCAGGAGCAGCCACAGCAGAATTTCTCAAAGTCACCTTTTGCCTGCCCTGATCCCATTTCTACAGGGAAGCGGCGGATGCGCCGCCAGCATTCACGGTCCCAGCAGGAGTCTGGGATTATGTCTGTACAGGCAGCCCAGTTAGCTGTTCAGCAGCCACCTTCAGCTCAGTTAGCTGATCAGCAGCCGCCTGTAGCTCAGTTTCCAGTGTTTCCTGCTCAGCAGCCGCCTGTAGCTCAGTGTCCAGTGTTTCCTGCTCAGCAGCCGCCTGTAGCCCAGTCACCAACTCCACCACCATCACTTTCATCTCAAATTCAGTCACCCGTAGCTCAGTCTTCACCCCCGCTACCCATAGCTCAGGCTCTACCACAATCAGACTTTCTCCAAATCTTGTTACAGTACATAGCCCAGTCAGTAGCGCAGTTAGTGGAGGAATCATTAGCTTTGTCATCTGCTAAGTCAGTCACTCATCTTCACCCTCAGTCAGGGGTCCCTATTGCCTCTGGTCCTGCATCTGCTCCAGCTGGAGGGCCCGAGGAGCCCAGCCAGCATCAAGTTTCGTCAGCTGGGGGTTCGGGAGAACCCAGCCAGCCTCAAGTGTCGTCAGCTGGAGGGCCCGAGGAGCCCATCCAGCCTCAAGTTTCGTCTGCTGGAGGGCCCGAGGAGCCCGTCCAGCCTCAAGTGTCGTCAGCTGGAGGGCCCGAGGAGCCCGTCCAGCCTCAAGTGTCGTCAGCTGGAGGGCCCGAGGAGCCCGTCCAGCCTCAAGTGTCGTCAGCTGGAGGGCCCGAGGGGCCCGTCCAGCCTCACGCCTCCGCTGGAGGGTCCGAGGGGCCCGTCCAGCCTCACGCCTCCGCTGGAGGGTCCGAGGGGCCCGTCCAGCCTCACGCCACGTCCGCTGGAGGGTCCGAGGGGCCCGTCCAGCCTCACGCCTCCGCTGGAGGGTCCGAGGGGCCCGTCCAGCCTCACGCCACGTCTGCTGGACTGTCCGAGGGGCCCGTCCAGCCTCACGCCACGTCTGCTGGACGGTCCGAGGAGCCCATCCAGCACCACGCCTCGTTAACTGAGGGTCCTGGAGGACCCAGCCAGCACATCCTCACATCTGCTGATGCTCCGGGGAAGTCTGTTCAGCCGTCACCTGCTGAATCATCCCCCGTGACTTCTACATCATCGCCTGCAGCATCACCGCCTGCAGCCGTCCCGCTGCCGTCAGGTTCCGCAGCCGTGCCTTCATCCACGCCCGGTCCGGCTTCAGCTCCGCCTTCGTCTGGTCTTGCCTCGCCTGGTCCTGCGGTTGCCACACCGCCGTCAGAGCCAGCTCGACCTGTTCCGCCTTGCCTCTGCCAGTCGTTTTCCAGGCCGCTAAGTTGGCATCATGGTCTTCGGGGACGGCCTCCGGAAGGAGTTCGTCGCCGCCGCTGGCATCACGGCCGACCTCCGGACCTGCTCAGTGGCCGCCACTGCCTTCCAAGTGGTCGGCCTCCTGATTGGTTTTGCCTGCGCTGCCGCCGTTGCCGTGTGCACGGTCGGCCCCCAGAACTGTTCGCCCGTCACCGCCGTTGCCGTGTGCACGGTCGGCCCCCAGAACTGTTCGCCCGTCGCCGCCGTTGCCGTGTGCACGGTCGGCCCCCAGAACTCTTCATGGACTCTTGTTGAGATTTTGGTTTCATTTTGTTTTTGATGTGCTTTTCTGCGTTTTTGGACCATGGTGCTTCTTGTTTTTTGTTTGGTCTGATCTCCCCCAGCTGTGTCTCCCTTCTGTGGCCCATTCCCTCATTACTACCCTGTATATTTAAGCCCTGTGTTTTCCCATGCTCGGTGTCGCGTCGTACCCTCAGATGTGTTCCTGTTCTCCGGTTTCAGTGGTCACTTCATGTTTTGTTTTCGTACCAGCAATAAAGCTGAGGTTTTTGAGTTTCACGTTAGTGTCTGAGTCCTGCGTTTGGATCCTCCTCTCCGCCTGCCCGCACACAGAGCCCTGACAGATATGTTTAATATGCTGCTGAGAACATAGCCCAGAAGAAGCGTATAGTAGAGCTTTTATTTTGGAAAGAGCCATTTCTCTGTAATAAACTCTCTTTTCCAAAGATGAGGGATTTCTCAATCAGATTTTTTTTAATTTTTATTACTTTGTTGTTTCAGCAACATGAAATTTAAAATCTGTACTTTTGAGTTAAAATATATAATTATAATTTTAATAAATGACAAATTAAAAAGGCATGGACATTTTTATGTATCGAAAAAAATATCGAACCGTGACACCAAAGTATCGAACCAAACCGTGAATTTTGTGCATCGTTGCACCCCTGCAGACCTTGTGTGGCCTTTAAGCTAATAGTGTGGTGACTTACAGTAATGAGATGAAGCAGCTTGTGAACCCTTCGTCACTGCTCTGATTTATGAACAGGAACACATATAACAGGTCCAAGAGATGGGACAGAAAACTCACCTGCTCTTAACTGTTTTGCTGAAACATCTTTAAAAATGGAAACAATCTTCACACGGTGATTGTCACAGATTGTCTGATCTTTGAGTTGCTATCATCATCATCACATATATTAATTATATCGGAGAGAAGCCTTCACAATACGACACACAAAATGCACGCACTCACTGAAGATGTGGGACAATCCTCTAGCTGATGTGTCGCGCACAAGCACTTCAATTATAACGTTATAATAATAGAATATTAGTAAATATTATAAGTACCTATCAGTAAGTAGATACTAATAATTATATAATGGTTACTTCAAAATGACCTGCACAGCCGTTATGCTGCCCTAATCTCAGTTCTGATGAACTCCGATCCAGTCAGTGAGGTGCATAAAGAGCTAACTGCTCATTTTTTACTTGGTACTTAGAGTTACTTTTTGTGTTCTTTTCCTGCTGTGACAAGTCAAATGGACCGCTGTGGGAAAAAGTGTCTATTACCACACCTTTAATGTTGCCGCCATTGCTTCTCCACAGCAAAGTAACAACTTTATAAGCATTTGTAACATTTGGAGAATTGCTACAAAGTACAAACTACACCTGAGTGTAGTTTGTACTTTGCCCTCACTGTAGAGCAAATTTAGATTTGGATGTGTTGTCTCGTGACATGAGTGACATCTTAATTTGGGGCTGTAGAGTGCTCTTCCTTTTTAAACACGTTCTTTTGTTAAACCTACTGAGTCACTGACTCCCACGTGACCCGAGGTGAGGACACACCTGAGCAAATGCAATCTTACCTTCCTTATAACTGTTTGCAAGGAATATTAGTGACCTGGTTACTCATACATCCCTCTGTTCTCCTAAAGTCTGCAGTGTAGAGGGCACACTCTATCAGTGCTATACTCTGAATACTAAATGAGGATGACGACAAAATGTGATTGGTGCTGCTCACGGAGAGTTAGTTTCATGCATTCAGAGATAATCTTCTCCAAACCCTGGTTGCAGTGAGTGGTTATTTTATTGCAGCAGTTTGGCTTCTGACTCCTGACATCAACAACACGTTTTCACCCAGAGAACAGCTGCCCACTGTTCACCTCCACTTTGTTTACCTTTTGGAAACAAAGCTTTAGCTGTTTGGTTGGTAACTTTGTGTCATATGAGTATTTCCAGCCTGAGGATAAAAAAAAAATGACAGTGGCGTGTAGGGCTGGGCCATATTATACTGTTCACGGTAATACCAGTACAATGTTAGGCAACGATAAGAAAATAAAATATCAAGATAGAATATGGGTAAAACGCACATGTGCAGTGCCTTTGTTTTCATACGCACATGGCCGAAAAGCATGGCGACAACGGACAATGAGAAGGGGGAAAGCGGATTGTTGAGTGAAACGGATGAACCAGAACTGGTTTGTAAAAATGCTGCAACTTCAGTGATGTGGAACTGGTTTGGTGTTTGTCCGTCAGATACACAACAAAGCACATTTTTTTGTACAACATGCAAGCGGGCCCTTGTTATTGCCTAAGATTTTTATTATCATTATTATTATTTGTCGGACTAAGATGCTCGTAAATCTGGGAGTAATCTAGGTCCAAAACTCCGTCCGCTTTATATCCCAAAGTCAAACGAACACTGCAGCATCACTGAGAGTTAAAAACTGTCTAAATTCTTTCATCTTCAATAAAACGATCAGCATTGCTGCTTTACCAGGTGTAACAATTAAGTTTAACATCCAGGCATCCATGAAAACAGAATTTATTACATTTCAAGGAGTTAGAAGTTAGCAGGAAGTTAGCGGAAGTTAGCGTGCTAGTTTTGCTAGTTACCTAAGCATGATATAGCATGTTCTGACTAAGAGATTTCTGAAAAGATTCAAACGTACAGCTCTGCTATCACTTCCAACATAAATGAAGACAGGAAACTAAACAGCAGTGACATTTGTAGGGTTACTGAAGTTGGGCTAGCTGGTATATAATGATGTGCTACGTGATCGCTAGCGACACAGCTATGTTAGCATAACATAAACGGTGAAGCTGGAGGATGAACGCTAACACTTTTCCACTTGATAAAAGTTAACGTTAAGGTTCCTGATGGTTAGAGACAAATACAGTCGCATAGCAGGATGCTGTAAATGGACCAAACTTCAGTCAGGAGAACAACTGAGATAATCCATCCACAACACGAGGTTAGTCATTAATATACTGCAACAACATGGGAATAGAGCAGCTGTGATAGAATACAGCATTAATGAATCAATGGTACAGAAGTGGAGGAAGCAAGAAGAATGAGTTGAGTAAAGTTTGACTTATCTGACTGCTTTGTTTCTTGTGCCTTATAATCCCGTGCACCTTATGGTCCAAAAAGTACGTATTTGACTTTTTTATTTTGCACACTGAAGTTTAATGTTGCAAAGCACCTCTTTTTAACGTCAGTGGATATTATACATGGTTATGCTCAGGATATGTCAGCGCATTTCTACTGGAAATGCCTTTTGGTTAAACTCTCAGCAAGGAATTTGCATTTGCACTGTTACATTTTTATAAAGCTTTAATGCACATAAAAAAACAGCTGCTTGTTTAAGTGAAAATAAATGGATGGGTTTCTTGCGCTAGTAAAGTTGTGGAGTTGTATTTTGTCTCGCATCAATTATATCGTCAGTTATATTGTTATTGCAAATTTTCAAATATTTATCGTGATAAATATTTTTGGCCATATCGCCCTGCTCTAGTGGCATGGATTGTAATTGTTTTTAAGGCAGCTGTAGGGGAATTCAGAGTTGGCCATTGCTGTCCTGAGAGCTAACGTTAGCTGTATTCTCATTCTCACTAAGACTGTCAAAGCCCTTTGTAATATTAAAGCACTTATTATTATTATTATTATTATTATTATTATCAAAGCATGTGTAATTTAAGGCAAGTGTCTGTTGACCTCCAGCAGCGGTCCACTTAAAATACAATCAGGAGTTTCCAGCCTGGACTTGATTCAGTTGTCATACTCAGACATCACACTGGTCTCTAACACCAGCATGGAGCACGAGCTGTCTAACTAGTGGGAGGCCTCTAACAAGCAGACGTGGCACACAGTGACCGAGGAACGCAGTTAGGTATCAGAAGGTGTCTCAGCAGGTGTGAAGTCAGATTTAGATTCTCTCCACATTTGATGGTGGAGGGCAGAAGTGTGGAAGGAGCTCTGTGTGCATTGTTTAACACAAAGTGTTCATCATAGAACAGGAACACAGGAAGGATTATAGGTTTAGCCACGGCCTCTCACCAGCTGCCATTTTTCTGCAATGAGAGCGGCTCAAAAAGAAGATGACACGACTGACCAAAGAGGTGATGAACCGTCTTTGTGCTTTTCAGCAGTGACCCAGATATCTAAGGTTTGGGACAAACCAAAGACTAACTTTCAACCAGCTGAACTGATTGCATCGTGAAATTCACATTAGGTGAAAAACTGAAAAAAGTGTGACTGACAGAGTGAGTGTCGATCAGCATGTACCTACAGAAAAATCCATATTTTTCTTTGGTGGACAAAGATAAAGGAATAAGCTAAGAAACAGTTTGGAGTGAATATAAAGTATTTTAACATCATATGTTGTCACGTGTTAGTTAAATACTGGACAACAGTCTGTTGTTAGAGAAGCAAATAACTTTAACAAATTCTAAACATGGCACATACGCTCTTTCATGATCACTGTTTTGATAAAAACCTGTTATTTGAACATCAAAGACTGCAGACAAATTTAACACGACTGCTGACAAAGGCAACAAACATATGGTTCACCACATCTCTGACCATAAAAAAGTGGACATTAAAAGTTTTAAATTACTGGAGTTTATTTAAATACTATTGTTCAGTTATTTAATAACAATACTGAATATGGGTGGAGCATCATATTTACCTGGGTCTGAAGAAGAACTGCAGAGGTGTCTCAGATGAACGGTGGGACATCTTCAAGAAATGTAAAGAAGTCCAGTCGCTTTTCCTTCCAAGCTTCCAAGATGCCGATGCCCTGACACGCCCACTGGAGTCTGATATTTAAATGTGGATAAAAATGTAAAAAGTTATTTGAGTGCTTGATGAGAATTATCCTTCCACTTACCAGGGTGAGGGTAGAACACAAGGAACACACGGATGGAACAACTAATTTATGTTCTTAGACACTGGAACCAATAACCTAAGAGCTCCCACAGCCCGCTCTCCCCCAGTGCAGTGACAGGTATCACAATACTGCCAACTATTGTGACACCCCAACAGGGGTGGCTGTTGCTCAGGTGGTAGAGCAGGTCATCTACTGATTGGAAGGTTGGTGGTTTGATTCCTGGCTCCCCCTAGTCTGCATGCCAAATATCCTTGGGCAAGATATTTACTCCAAATTGTTCTTCGATGCAATTTGGAGTGTGAATATTACTTAGAAAGCACTTAGAACAATGTGCTTGGGTGAATGCACAAGTTGCGTAAAGCGCTTTGAGTGCTCAGAAGAGTAGAAAAGCGCTATATAAGAACCAGTCCACTTACCTATTTAGCTGCACTAAAATCACCTGGTATTTTCATACTATCTGAATGACACAAAATGATTATATTTCAGTTTGTTTGGGCCTTTCGTCCACGCGTAAACGGCATAAATCACTGAAAACTGAGATTTTTTAAAACTCCATCCAGGTTGGAGATTTGCGTTTACGTGTGGACAAGGAATACAGAGTTCGACACGCAACGTCAAAGGTATGTGCCTTTTTTCATGCCACGCTGTGCGCCACGTTATTGCTTACATGAGATGAATTTCTAAAATGGCAGAAAATACTGTTAATCTGACTATCTTCAGGTTTTACACACTTACATTTACACACACAGTTACTGTCCCTCCATTTCGAAAGGCAGAGGCGTCACGGTGTGATTATTTTACGTGTAGTTGTGTTTTTTTCCTGTATAATAATATTCAACTTTGCTATCATTTTTCAAAAAATGTCTCTCTGTGCAAAATGGGTTTAAAAACATAAACAGCTGTGGGATACTGTTAGTCCGTGATTTGTACAGGGGGAACAAATCGTGGCAGGATCAGCCTGATGTTATTTGTGTCACAGATTATTAGGCAGAGGACTCACTCGCAGGACTCTGAAGTTTAGAGAGAAGGTGAGGGTTTATTTACAGTGTGGCACCAAGTGAGAATATCTACATATATACACTGTAAAAAGAATAACCCTATTCAAATAAAAAAAAAATTGATGTCCAATTGTCACATCCAAAATATTTGACTTCATAGAATCCAAATTGAGTCACTTGATATGACCTGATACTTTTATGTTGATATAAACAATATTACTAGACTTGACTGAAACTTTAAATTTTGCATTGATCCAAATTGATTTTTTTTTCTTTTTTTACATAGAACCATATTTTAATTATTGAACCAAGCTAATATGTTGAAATTTAACCAACCTAATGTATTCACATCGAACCAAATTAACATGAACTAATATGTTTGTGTTGAAGCCAGGTACATATATTCAAACTATATTTTTTACATTTCATTTTATTTCAGTTCAAAAATGCTCTGCATTTCCTATAAAAAACAAGACAATTGGCCAACCAATTGTTTCAAAATTATTTATTGTTCCAAACCATTTTAACTATAATCAATACAGTGGATTAGTAATATACAGATTTAGTGCTACGGCAGAAATGATTAGAGAAATGTTTGTTTTATAAAACCTGCAACCTTTTGAAAACCAGTATAAAACCTGCAATCGTTTTAGAACTGGTATAAAACCTGCAACCTGTCTAAAACTGGCATAAAACCATTATAAAAACTCTTTTTAAACCAATTTGCAAGTACTCAAAAATGTTTATATGTGCACTGTGCCTGTACAATGTAAAAAAAAATCTACACATGTATCAATGAAATCAACTTAAATCTCCCTTTCAAATGGGTGTTCTTATAATTTTTGAATGTAGAATACCACTGCAGGCCAACCAAGCAAAATAACCAAGCACACATGCACATGCATGTGCACATACACATCCACACATGCATGCAAACACACTACTGTGCAGTGTTAAGTTCACAATTAAGTTTGCGAATCTTAGAGGTCATCTTGTTAAAGTCAAGCTCCATCATAATCTTTTGAAGAGCCTCAAAGGTGAACCTGAATCCTCGTGGATATTCCATATTAAGAGCATAACAGAGTCCAAACACCATTGCCACTCCAGCTGCCACAGAAGGCAACTCATTCAGGACTTCCACACCATCAATGATTATCCCGATGTCTCGAGGCTGATGTAGGAGGCTTGAGTTGTCCCTGAAGACGAAGAGTGCCATGGTGGTACTCTGCAGCTCTTCCTCAGCTTCATCTTTCTGGGATATCTTGAGGTAAAATATGGAACAAAATGTACAAGTGAAGAACTGAAGTCTGGCACACCTGATAAATCTTTGACCATAATAAACTACTATTTTGATAGTTATTTGGTCACAGACTATTAGAACAATTATTTGACTAATCAGATTGTGAATTGCATAATCATTAAATTAAATCAATGGTGGAATATTTTCATAAATGTTCCACAAAGCCCAAGAAAAAAAAGAAAGAAAACAATACAGAACCCTAAGATATTAACTTGATGAGTTGATTAATCGTTGCTGTCCTACATTAATCACTGCATTTAATAGCAGAGTTGTCAAATTTACATCAAGAGACTGCATCTCATGTAGAGACAGAACAGATATGGACATACCATGTATTCTTTTATCAAGTCCTCAACATGTTCTCCAAGGTAGATAATGAGAGATTTAAGTATACACTCCATCCTAATGTCAGCATCAGCATCCTGCAGGAACAGTTAAAATTGTTACTATGCAATATGGAGAGTATGCGTGAGAGGAATTTTTTTTCACCTCTCTATCCTCATGAGGTGACTAATGCCCCTTTTCCACCGACAAATCGGCACGGTGCGCTTGAGAGCAGTTCAGTTTAGTGCGGATGAACTTGCTTGTTGCGGTGGAAACATAAAGCGGACGTAACTGGGAACAGGGGCGAACCCATCTGGCTATGAAAAGTCGCGCGCAAAAGTCTTTGTCCGCAACGTCACAGCCCGAAGAACAACAACAATCGTGATATATGTGTGTTTTTGTACTTTGCTCTGTCTGTGGTTCATTTTGATTGGTTTGATTTTTGGTTCTTGTGGAGGAAGTCGCCATGGTCCAAAGTCAATGGAGTATGGTTGCTGGGAGTTTTTTTTAAAGCCTTTTGTGGGAGCGCTTCTATATCACATCACGTGGGCACCACACACACCCGGGCCAATCAGGTGTAAAGGCGGTGGAAAAGTGTCTGCAGGGGGCTAAAGTGAACTGAGCCACACCGTGTTCTGTCGGTGGAAAAGTGGCATATGCTTTCTTGTCCCTAAATAAAAGTTTATACGTATATATGTATGTATAAATGTATAAAGCCCACACTTCCTTTCAACATTTTAAAAGGTCACAGCCATAATCACTGACGTTACCAAAATAAAACTGTAACAGGATACAAATTCTCATTAGATACAGGGGTTAAAATGCTAACTTAATAGTTAATTATATACACCCTACCTGATCAAGAAACTCTAGGATTATGGCAGTTTTTTCTTTGGTTGTCCCTCCTTTCTTTCTGATTATTTTAAGTAGCTGTGGGGAGTGCTTGTCCAGCTGGGCCATGAATCTGGTTAGCAGGGGAACTGCAGTAACCCGCAGAAACTCTGCATTAATCTGTACATGAGTAGACAGTGTACAATACATTTTTTTAAAGACCAACTTCCAACAAGAAAAAGTCAAAACATATATTTCCTATTTCCAAACTATGATAAAAGGCATTAGTACAAAAAAAGTTAAAGTTATACCTCTTCCATCTGAAATAGACCTGGCCATCTTTCCAAGAGGTTCTTGATGTCAGGCTTCTTATCCACAACCTCTTTCCTCCTGAATTCAAAGGTCCTGGCCATCAACACACAGATATTTATATGAAGAGAGACAGAGACAAACGTGCGCGCACAAACACAAGCTTGTGTCTAGAAACCGCGAGCTCACCAGAAAAATTCAAACGAAGCGGAGCACGGAGTTATACTATGAATGTTATGAACTATGAACTTATGCTAGCTAGCTGTATCCACCACCGATGCATCGTGGTAACGCTAGCCAGTTAGTATACTGGTAAAAAACGGCTTTTTGCCTAACTTGCATTCCCGACTGTGATGGTCGGTTGCTGGTAACCAGTTCTAACGTCGCGCCGGATAGCTAGCTAGCTTGTAGCTAGCAGCTACAATCATGCAAAAATTGGGGGTGGCTGTCGACCCAGCTTAAATGGGGTTATTTTCTGCAATTTTGGCAATACAAATTATAAAAGCTTTTGTAACACACTTGGCTTTACTTACGTTTATTTTCAGATGAAATTAATCAAAGATGTGACATGATGTTTCCAGCAGCCATGCAGAATAAAAATGGGTCCCGGTCTATTTCTGGTGGGCGTTTTCAAGTGCAAATCACTTTGACTCAAATTAAAGATATTATCTGTTCAACATGAAAAGAAATATATGTTTTGAGAGAAATCAAAAACTTTGCGTTGTGTCCTTTGTACAGATATTTAGTTTCATCCAAATCAAAAGTGGTATTTTAAAATGCAAAAAGAAAGGGTTTCACAATCAAATCAATGATTTTATTCTGTTTTGAATGGCACTTATTAGATTGAATGAATGACTGCATGTTAGACTTTTTTCAGTGTACAGTGAGACAGATAACACGGGGCTCCAGGGGGTGGAGGGGAGTCCGAGGGGAAGGTCCAAGGCGGGGTACATACTAGAGATGGCACGATACCACTTTTTTTATGTCCGATACCGATATCATAAATTTGGATATCTGCCGATACCGATATGAATCCGATATAGTGTTTTTTAATCAACAAAACTGTTTTTTAAATATCTTGCTGCATTTTGTATAAGTTCATACTCAAGTTTAAAACAACAACTACACTAAAGCTATTCTGTTATACCTGTATGCAAAAAAAAATATTTCATAGTTCAGCAACACTGATCAATCTAATAAACTTAAACCTACACCATCCTCCCTATTCTGGTATTTTAAAGAGTACTTAGCGTAAATATTAAGCAACCTAACTAATAGGGTTCCAACTCCCAGCAACAACAAAAATAAATAAATAAAAAAATAGGGAACCACCCCTCACGCTCCACCTCATGATGCTTAATCGACGTAATCAACCTTAATTTGATGCAGTGTGGAAAAAAATGCACAGAAATCAATTATTTTTCAAGAAATATTAAATAGATTCAACATCTTTCTTCAACAAAATTTCAGACTGCACAGATAGTACCTTCCCAAAGGAAAAAGTACTATAGCTTACTAGGGTATATATATATTAGACTTAACTCATTCACTGCCAGCCATTGGCAGTGAATGAGTTAAACCCATTGACTCATTCACTGCAATTGACGGCTATAGACGTCAATGGCAGTGAATGAGTTAATAGTCACTATATACAGTAATTGACTTCTATTCCTTTTACATCAGATTAAAACTTTGGGTGTAAGATTTGGATAATTATTTATTAAAAGCTCGACATTCTAAATGAGAATAAGAAAGAAAAGTATGTCTTTGTGCCCCCTTTTCCCTGTTAATGCCCTATCGGCCCCCCTGGCTAAACTTTGCTAGATCCGCCCCTGCACAGTTACCAGCGTCAGCTACGTAGAAAAAGATCCTCGAGTAGAAAGTAATATTAAATAAATTCTAACAACAGCTGATCAAGCTTAAACGTGCTGCTGTTGTTCAGCCGCTGGTTTCCTCTTTCTGGTGCAAAGTGGGCCAAAAACAAACTAGAGACACGGACTCGCGACAGAAAAGCCGATCGGCTGATCATTAAGCAGTTTCATGATTGAAGTAGCAGCAAGAAGAGGCAGTCGCTCCATATATCGCTTGTTAAGCTTAACGCAGGAATGCTTTACATTCAGAGATGGACTTACACACTTGCTTTACTTCTCTCGGGGATAACTTTGTCGGAGATGAAATGCCGGGTTGCTAGCGAAGCTCCAAATGCTATCCAGACCACCGACAGGTCCCGCATGCCACAGCCGCTCTACCACGTGATGCATACTGCTCCGAGTGCTAACGTTCTGAGGTGAGTTACGGCGTGTTGCAAGTTTTGTGAGGTGCTTTCGTGATATTTAATGGATCGGATTACATTTTTTATTTTTCTCCGATATCCGATCCAGTAATTTAGGTCAGTATCGGACCGATACCGATACGTAATATCGGATCGGTCCATCTCTAGTACATACGCTCCTCTTCAACTTAATCCACAACTCACTCTGAATGTCCACTCCAAAATGCTCACGCTCACTCACACACATCCACAGAAATCCAGATGGGCAGGGAATCTAGAAGGCCTGTACAGAGAGAAAAACAACGTTAGGAGGAAACTCTAGGTGATCACAAGGAATACTTCCAAAGGCTAGGCTACACTATGGCTAGGTAATGTGACGATCCAGCGAGGAAGCAGCCTCTCTTGCCATCTTAAGTAGTCTGCCAGGATCAGTGTGAATGAGCCACAGGTGTGTGTTCAAGGCGGGTTCAGAGGCAGGGAATCAAGGTCCAGTTCCGCCCTGGTGGGAGAGGCGAAGACAAAAAACACACACACCACGACCTCTCCAGACCTTGAGAACCATGACAATTTGTATCCTGCTGTAACTTTACTGTATAAAGCTAACATCTCTAAAATGTCAGGAGCAGTTAGTCATTACAACAAGTGTTTGTTAAGTAAAAATCAAGAATGTGCGATACTGTTTGTCCATAATTTGTGCTCTGCGCCCCCCACTTTGGGAACCTCTGCTTTAAACCGTCTTCTGGATCGATCTTGTCATGGTCCTGGGTCATTTTGACCCAGCGTTTTGTGTTTCCTTGAAGTTCATTTTTGTGCCTTGTGTTTATTCTGATTTTGTACTAGTTTAGGGTTGAACCTGAAGTTTGGTGTACATTCAGCCCTACCTGTGTCTGACCTTGGTGCTCTGTTCATGTCCCCGTGTTGTGTTGTAAATCAGTCTGTGTGTTTCCTGCTTTACTTTGAAGGCTCGTGTTCTGGATTTCGTGTTCTATTCTGAAGGTCTGTGTCTGTTGTCATTGTGTTCAGCTTGTGTCCTCCAGTCATCATGTGTATTCAGATCAGCTGTTCTTCCCTCCTGTGTGTGATTACCTGATTACCTTGTGTGTGTGTGTGTGTGTGTGTGTGTGTGTATATTTAGTGGGTGTCGGTCTGTGTTCGTGGTCGGCTCGTCTGCGTTCATCTGCGTTCATCTGCGTTTTTGTTATCCTCCGTCAGTCTGCGTCTCTCTGCCTTTCACCCCGTGTCCTGAGGATTTCTAGTTGCTCTTTAGTTTTCCCAGTTTAGGTTTCCGTTAGTATGTCTCACGATTCGTTGCCTGTTTCTGCCACTGCCACCTTGTAAATAAACGTCACTCGAATCATCAGTCACTGCCGCATTTTGGGTCCTCCTTTTCCTCCACACCACACGGCTCACTCCGCCAGCCGTGACAGATCTAGCCCAGTTTACCTCCCAGGTTTACATGGTTATCTCTTACTCTGTCCAGGCTAGACCTCACCTGGTGCCCAGTATCAGCTGAGATAGACCTCTATGAAAACAATAAGCTGTTTAAAAAGGCTGACGGGAGGTGAAAACTCCCTGTGCCAAATGTCCAGATTTACTTGTTTGGATCATAGGGCTATTAAGGTGGTAACAGGGTAATCTCTGGACCTGCGCAAAGCAGCTACAATCAAAAGACGGCATAATGTCCTATAATTCAACCTGTTACTGTGTGTGACAAAATGAAAGTAGATGACTTATCATACTATTAACTAACTGTGGCTTAACTATTAAAGGTTTGTCTTACAACTCAGTCCTGTGCTTAAATATCTGTCTCAGTCCTGCTGAGACACAGGGACAATATTCCAGAATCAACATGCATCTAACTACAGATGGACTTTTGACGAAAACGACATAAAAGTGTTTTTTCAATATCTGGCTGTCACAATATAAACTTGGGATGTAGGAAATGAAAGCAACACTTTGTGTGTGTGTGTGTGTGTGTGTGTGTGTGTGTGTGTGTGTGTGTGTGTGTGTGTGTGTGTGTGTGTGTGTGTGTGTGTGTGTGTGTCGTGCACGCAGACAGCCAGGATTGGGAATGCTGTGTGTGGTAGCCTCCTTTGATCTCACCGTCTCCCTTGTCCGATTTCAAAAGAATCCTCTAAGAAGAAAAGTGTGTGTGCTGGAGGGGAAGGAAAAATGTAGGGGGGAGGAAGAAGAAGAGGACAAGGGAGGGGAAAGGGGTGAGGATCACTGAAGTGTGAAGAGGGTGCGACTTTCTCCCACATTGCTCTCTCACTCTAAGAATGCTATTATGTCTGTGGAAAGTGGTCCCTCTCTCTCAGTTTCTTAATATAGGAAGCTGCTTTGCAGCCAGAACAAGCCAAGCGAAGCAGCATTGTCTAGGGAGAGGATTTGGTGGATGTGAAACTATACCTCCGTATAGCTCCGCTGCTTATAGCTGCAGGCGCTATAGGAGCTCTAATGGTACACACGGAGGCACCAATGAGATGGCTTTCACAGGCCAATACTGAGTCACTTGTGTTGACCAGAGTAACACAATAGGTTTAAATTTCAGAATGTTGTCTGTTATAAAGGCATCTAAAGAGTTTGCTGTTTGTGTTCACCTACCCCAAGCAGCAACCTTAGCATGTTAGCAGGTTAGTTTAAAGCCCGGTTGAGGTTAGGAGCCACTCTATAACCTCACATGCTGATTTCCATATTTGGGTCTGTTGTGGTCTGTTCTGCGGCTTTCTTATTTTCTGTTAAATGGATTCTGTTACTGTGCTGGATGCTCCTATTAAACACGGACAATGTTTCAGTAGTGAGGTCAACTTCTGTACAGAAGCCAAAAGCTCAGGCTTCACACTGATCTGAATTCTTGGTTACAGACAGTTTTTCAACCCTGCTTAAAAAAATGAAAAGAACATTATAATCAATCATGGTATTGATCACCAGAATCAGAGGGGGGCGTTAATCGGTTTCAGCTGTTTTGTGTTTATGAAAGCAACAACGAGACAACAGGAAGGTTTTACAGGTGAAGGACACTGACATTTTCCCTCTTCTTCTTTTCTGACCATTTTTTTTCACTAGTTTTGCATTTGGCTACGGTCAGGGTCACTACTGGTGCCATGAGGGAACACCTGGACCCTACAGAGGTTGTACACATGTCAATCATCAATATTTGCCATTGCCAGACGGTTTGCTGTGTTTCCCTTTGCTTTTCACTGATGAGAGCAGGTTCACTCTGAGCACATGTGACAGATGCAAAAGGGTCTGAATGAGTCATGGAGAACATTAGAAACGGTGTTCAGCATGAGCAGTTTGGGTCAGGGATGGTTCTGGTTAGACATATCCATGGAGGTGCATACAGACTTCTACAGGCTAGGCATCGGCACCCTGACTGCCATCAGATATCAGAATCAAATCCAATGACCCACTGTCAGACCCTGCTCTGGTGAAGTGGGTCCTGGTCTCGTACTGGTGCACGGCAATGCCCGGCCACATGTGGTGAGAACATACAGTCAGTTTCCAGAGGATCAGGGAACTGATACCACTGAGTGGTCGCCACATTCGCCTGACCTAAATCCAATAGAATACATCTTCCAAAAGTCCATCTGACGACACCATGTTACACCTCAGACTGTCTAGGTGCTCAGTAATGCCCGGTCCAGATCTATTCAATTCAATTCAGTTTTATTTATATAGCGCCAAAATACAACAACAGTCACCTCAAGGTGCTTTATATTGTACAATAATACATACAGAGAAAAACCCAACAATCATATGATTCCCTATGAGCAAGCACTTTGGCGACAGTGAGAAGGAAAAACTCCCTTTTAACAGGAAGAAACCTCCGGCAGAACCAGGCTCAGGGAGGGGCGGGGCCATCTGCTGCGACCGGGAGGAAGATCTAGGAGGAGATCCCCCTATTGTCTCATTAAGACAAACTCTGACGTTGTCATAAAATTACCACTTTGAGTTGCTGCAAGGAAATTTTGGCAAAATGGACTAGCCTGCCATTTTATTCATTGAGTAACTTTCATTTATGGGGTCCTTGAATTTAACCCTGTTTAGGTTGATAAATTTAATTTCCATCAAGCGATATGGCATCCAACATATTACCCAGTCCATATAAGTACAGCTATCCAGCATGATTTTTCTTCTGTTGAGATCTTAAAGTGTGCCTTTAATTTTTTTCATCATTGTATTCTTGGATCTGTTTATCTAACACAGTGGATATTCTTACACAGGTAAACATCCATATGGAAACTTTAAGAAGGGGTAAATGAAAATTTACAGTAAGAAGATAAAAAGTAGCTCTTTGAAGGACATTTGTACCAGCTGATTTTGTGCAAAGCTAACTGAACCTTGTACTATATTAATATAATAATATGGAGGCATGTGACACATGACACAGGAGCTCTAGTTTTACACTCCAACTTTATTCACCTCCAAACATGAACTGAGCATATTGCGCCCAAACACAGCAGAACCCTTCCTCCCAGCTTGGGTGTGAGCCCTCTAGTGGGTCGCCACACATGCCTCCCCCCCCAAAACACCCAAACAAACAGTCCACTAGTCCAGGACCCGGGGCTTAATCAAAACATCCAGAACGGCTGAAACGGGGAGTCTGAGAACTGGCTGTGGGTTCACCAGGCCAGGAAAGACAGGCCAAACCCTCCGCTGGCTGGACGAGCGACGGCTCTCAGAGGGAGGGTCAGAGTCCAACGTCCTGGTAGCAGGTGGGCTGCCGCGGCGGGGGGCACGGGCCAGCACCACAGGAGCTTCCTTCCAAAACAAAATGCTTGGGACCTGGTGCACGCCGAACAAAAATGAAAGGCGAAGATTCCAACGACCGCGGAACAAAAATATCTGGCAGGCAGTGGTGCACGGGGCCAGGGACAGAAAAGGGGCCTCCAGGGGAGCGTAGAGCTGGCACCGCATCCCCAGGCAAAAATTCCCCGGGGACGCGGAGGAGTTGCCCAAGGACCAGTTCAGCAGGAGAAACCCTGAGGTCCTCCTTAACTGCGCTGCGCAATCCCAACAAAACCCAAGGCAGATGGTCGACCCAGTTACCACTCGTTAAGGAAGCACGGACCGCGGCCTTGAGCGACCGGTGAAACCGCTCGCACATCCAGTTAGCCTACGGGTGGTATGCCGTGGTGTGGTGGACCTTGACCCCCAGACCGTCAGCCATGGTGGACCAAAGTTCCGACACAAACTGAGGGCCTCTGTCTGAGGTAATGTCAACGGGGGGACCAAAACGCAAAACCCACGCAGACACGAACACCCTGGCCACCACCTCAGCCATCGTGGAAGCCAGAGGAACTGCCTCTGGCCACCTGGTGGTGCGATCCACCACAGGCAAAAGGCATGTGAAACCCTGCAACTGTGGGAGCGGTCCGACCAAATCATGCACATGGTCGAAACGCCTACGAGGTACGCAGAAAGGTTCGAGGGGCACCTGAGTGTGCCTGTGGACCTTCGAGCGTTGGCAAGGAAAACATGCAGCAGCCCAACTCTTTACCGCTTTCCGCATGCCCGGCCAAACGAACTTGTCACTGACCAGCTTGACCAAAGACCGGGTGAAAGAGAGCATGGATGGAGTTGAAAACACGACGGCGGCACGAAAGGGTAACGACGGGGCGCAGGCAACCCATAGACACGTCGCACAGCAAACGCAGACCGCCATCCCACACCGGCGTGTCTTCCAGCACGAGGCCCGTCTGTGAGGACCGAAGGGCGAGGACATTCAGGTCGGTGCTCTGCTGACATACACTGGGGATACCAGTGCACGGGACAGGCAATCAGCGACCTGGTTGGACTTACCAGCCACGTGCTGAATGTCTGTAGTAAACTCTGATATTGCCGCCAACTGACGCTGCTGGCGCGCGCTCCCAGGATCAGAAACCTTGGACATGTCAAACGTCAGAGGCTTATGGTCAACGTATGTGGTAAAATTGTGGCCCTCGAGGAAAAATCGAAAATGTTGCATCGCGAGATGCAGAGCCAACAACTCTCTGTCGAAAACACTGTACTTGCGCTCAGCGTCTTGGAGCGTGCAACTGAAAAAGGCGAGGGGCTGCTAGATGCCGGAGACGTGCTGTTCCAACAATGGCGCACACCGCTACATCCGACAAATCGGTGGTCAATGCGATCTCCGCTGACGGGAACAGATGGACCAGCAGAGCAGTGTTGGCCAACGCCGACTTTGCCGTGGAAAACGCACGGAGGGGGTCAGGGGACCAGTCAATGGGGTCTTTTGCCGTTTTACCTTTTAAAGCAGCATGGAGCGGTTGTAACTGGTGAGCAGCCCGGGGAAGGAAACGATTATAAAAATTGACCATCCCCAGGAACTCCTGCAATGCTTTAACTGAGGCGGGACACGGAAAAGCTGCGACGGCTTGGACCCTGTCCGGCAACGGGACCACGCCGTCAGCGGAGATGCGGTGCCCCAGGAAATCCAGGACCGGCAAACCAAACTGGCACTTTGACAGGCTGATGATCAGGCCGTGCTCTGCTAAACACTGGAAAACCTGGCACAGATGAGATTCGTGCTGGCCTGCCGAGTTGCTGGCCACCAATATGTCGTCCAGGTAGACGAAAATGAAAGGAGTCCATAAGTCGCTGAAAGGTCTGGGTGGCACCTTTCAACCCAAACGGCATGCGCAGAAACTCAAACAAACCAAAGGGGGTGATGACAGCGGTTTTCAGAACCAGAAACAGTCCACCAGAAAACAGCTCCCGGAGCGTGAGTCTTCAATGAAGAGCAGCCTTTCCATATCGTCAGCAACTGGGGCCACCGCGAAACGGTTCCTGCCGTCAGTGCCAGCTCATTCGCTCCGGAGAAGGCTGGTGGGGGTGTCGCCGGTGGATCCACGTCCGGGGCGTGCACTCCAAACGTGCGGGAGACCAGCACCTCTTCAGCCAGGGAGCGGTACTCCTGCGTCGCTGGAAACGGGGAGTTGGCGAGGCCGGTTCTCACAGCGACAGGCAGTTGTCTGAGAAAGAGATGGACGAAAAGGAATCCCCCGTCATCCGAACTGAGCAAGGACAACATGTTTTCCACGAGTTCAAGAGCTGTGCCTCTGCCCAGCCCAGAGAAGGAGAGAAGCTTCTCGGCTTGCTCTGCCCTGAAGAGGGTGTATCGCCGCAGTATTAGGTCCTTAAGGGCGACGTATTTCCCTTGCACGGGCGGGTCTCGGAGGAGCGCCATCGCACGGCAGGTGGCTAGCGGGTCAAGTGATACCACCACATGACATGATGAAATTTCATGTCATCTTTAGTGCCAACTTTATTCACCTCCAAACATGAACTGAGCATATTGCGCCCAAACACAGCAGAACCCTTCCTCCCAGCTTGGGTGTGAGTGGAGCCCTCTAGTGGGTCGCCACAATTAAATCTTATTAGTACATGGGAATACAAACTTTATTTCAGAGTAAATTACAGGATAGCTGAGTATATTATTACTTTCTGGATACCACCTTCATGTCTTTCCAGTTAATGTAAACAGGCCAGTGATGACAGCTTCACTTCCAGTTATTCTTCCTACAACTATCTAAGATTAACAACAGATTTCAAATGTTTGTTTTGTTTCTCACTGTTATTGAAAAATTGTTAAAATATAATAATAATTTATATGAAGCTGCATACTGAATATGGAAAAAACACTGAGGAAACATTATGGCACCTTTCCGTGTGCCACCAAACACCAACATAAGACACTTTAAGTAGTCTAATAAATGCAGTCCCTGTATATTAGACTGCCTCCAGCCTCCCCACTGGTTGATGGTTTGTCCTTTCCTGGAACAGCGTTGGTACATATTTGTCACTGCTAACTGGAAAATCTTCACCTTGCTGTTTTTGAGCTCCTGCCCGCTCATCAGTCTAAAAAGATTTGGTTCTCAGTGTTGCTTTTTCATCTAATACACTGACTAAAAAAGAACTGACTGTTAGTTTTCCATCAAATGGATGTCCATCCATCCATCCATCTTCATCCGCTTTATCCGAGGCCGGGTCGCGGGGGCAGCAGCCTAAGCAAAGAGGCCCAGACCTCCCTCTCCCCAGCCACCTCCTCCAGCTTATCCGGGGGAATACCAAGGCGTTCCCAGACCAGCCGAGAGATATAATCTCTCCAGCGTGTCCTGGGTCTGCCCCGGGGCCTCCTCCCGGTGGGACATACCTGGAACACCTCACCCAGGAGGCGCCCAGGGGGCATCCTTGTCAGATGCCCGAACCACCTCAGCTGGCTCCTTTCGATGTGGAGCAGCAGCTGCTCTACTCTGAGCCCCTCCCGGATGGCCGAACTTCTCACCCTATCTCTAAGGGAGAGGCCAGCCACCCTTCGGAGGAAGCTCATTTCTGCCGCTTGTATCCGCGATCTCGTTCTTTCGGTAACTACCCACAGCTCGTGGCCATAGGTGAGGGTAGGGACGTAGATCGACCGGTAAATTGAGAGCTTCGCTTTTACACTCAGCTCCCTCTTCACCCCGACGGACCGGTGCAGCGTCCGCATTACTGCAGCTGCAGCCCCAATCCGTCTGTCGATCTCCGGCTCCCTTCTCCCATCACTCGCGAACAAGACCCCGAGATACTTGAACTCCTCCACTTGGGGCAGGAACTCATCCCCGACCCGGAGTGGGCACTCCACCCTTTTCCGGCTGAGAACCATGGCCTCAGATTTGGAGGTGCTGATCCTCATTCCCGCTGCTTCACACTCGGCTGCGAACCGTTCCAGTGCGAGCTGGAGGCCCTCACCCGATGAAGCCAACAGAACCACATCATCCGCAAAAATCAGAGATGAGATTCTGAGGCCACCAAAGCGAAAGCCCTCCGCCACTTGGCTGCGCATAGAAATCCTGTCCATAAAAATTATGAACAGAACCGGAGACAAAGGGCAGCCCTGGCGGAGCCCATCACCCACCGGGAACGAGTCCGACTTATTGCCGGCAATGCGAACCATGCTCTTGCAACGGTTGTATAGGGATCAAATGGCCCGTAGCAATGGGCCAGACACCCCATACTCCCGCAACACCTCCCACAGGACACCCCGAGGGACACGGTCGAATGCCTTCTCCAAGTCCACAAAACACATGTAGACTGGTTGGGCAAACTCCCATGCACCCTCAAGTATCCTCGAGAGGATAAAGAGCTGGTCCAGTTCAAATGGATGTGTTGTGAAATAATTAACTTTCTTTACACCATCAGAGGTCAGATTCATTTAGCTCATCATTAGGTGTACACAGCTTTTCACAGTGTTTCCTTACTGCTGCATTTATCTGTATTTCCAGTATATTTCAAACACAGCATCACATGCAGACATTTTCTCAAAGCTGCTGGAGTGTCACAGTTATGCACATGGGACCCTTTGGTGGCAGGTTATGGTCAAAGGGAGATGAATCTATTGCTCCTGGGTCATTTTTAGTGCCTACACCCAACAAAGGAGGTCTTTAGTGACAAACTCTAACTACCAGGTGAAAGTTAAAGGAGTGAAAGTGAAAGTGAAGTGAAAATGAAATGACTCAATATCTTGATGGATGCTTATTCATCCAGGTTAGTCAATCCCAAAAGGTTGATTCTGTTCATCTAGATGATGATGGTGCTACATACTTTTGGGGTATCCCAGTGAAGGAACAATGGGCTGTGAGGTCAGTTCCTTGATCATTAATATGCAAAATGTCATGACCATTGCCCAACAACATGAGATCATTGATCAAAGTCCGTTGATCAATGGTCACTGAAAACACTAACACGTTTGGGTAATGACTCAATAGTAAATGTAAACAAAGTGCAAACACAAACAGGAAACAGACCACCGTGTCCTGCTTTATGCTACCTGTGAACCCCTGTGAAATGAGGACTATACTCACTTTGTTCATCCTGTCTTCCTTCTCTCACCCCAACTGGTTGCAACAGATGGCCTGTATTTTGTATAGCGCTTTTCTAGTCCCTAAGGACCCCAAAGCGCTTTACACAACCTGTCATCCACCCATTCACACACACATTCACACACTGGTGATGGCAAGCTACAATGTAGCCACAGCACCTTGAAGTGACAGTTGTTGTCATTTGACGCTCGACATGAAACTGACGAGAATGTCGGGCAGCATGACCTCTGATGGGCCGGGTGGTGGTGGAAGGATGGGAAGGAAAGTTAGACAAATGCATGAACTTTACATGAGGAACAGATGGCCCCGCCCCTCCCTGAGGCTGGTTCTGCTGGAGGTTTCTTCCTGTTAAAAGGGATTTTTTCCTTCCCACTGTCGCCAAAGTGCTTGCTCATAGGGGGTCATATGATTGTTGGGTTTTCTCTGTTGTATTATTGTAGGGTCTACCTTACAATATAAAGCACCTTGAAGTGACAGTTGTTGTCATTTGACACTCGACATGAAACTGACGAGAATGTCGGGCAGCATGACCTCTGATGGGCCGGGTGGTGGTGGAAGGATGGGAAGGAAAGTTAGACAAATGCATGAACTTTACATGAGGAAATTGTCAAGAGGATAAGTTGGGGGAAATTCACTTCTGAAACTATTATAATATGAAGCTCAGGTGCCTGTTTAAATCATGGTGTCCATTTGCCATTTATGTATTATTGTAGGATCTATGTTACAATATAAAGCACCTTGAGGCGACTGTTGTTGTGATTTGGCGCTGTATAAATAAAACTGCATTGAATTGAATTTGCGGCTATCATCTCTTGGTGATGAATGCTATTGTGACTGGTGTCTCAAGGACTGACCTGAGAAGACACTGTGTGTCCTCTCGGGCAAAGGGGCTCTGAGGAAGCAGTAGTATTTCTTCCTATAGAGTACACTTGTCTTTGGCACTGTGGACAAGTGTGTCAGTACAAAAGGTGTCAGATGTTTTGTATGTTTCTACGTTCCTGAACAATACCGGCGACTGTGATAAAATCCTGTGGTTTAAAATACAACATGAGTTTGTATTAAATAGGAAGCTGTCAGCTCAAGGCAGAAAGGTTGAACAGGACATGCTGGTGCATTTGAGAATAACCATGATCCTCGTAAAGCGTTTCCCTTAAAAGCGCTTTACGAAGACCTTTGTGAGGAAATGCAATTTTCAGCGCTTTCTCCTTCCCTCTCTCTTTTTCTTATTTTCACAGTCTGGCTCACAACAGCCAGATCAGAGCAGAGGCAGACCCAGCCAATAATAAGCCAGCAGCTGATACATATAGAGGAACAGTGGAGGAGGAGGAAATTACAGATCCTATCAGCTAAGTTCAAGAACATGCCTCCCCCCGCCCCCCGAATCCTTCCTTACCCTTGCTTTCCTTCTCTTTCTGTCTCACTCCCTGCCCCCCAGCCCCTTCCTGTGATTCTTTTTCACTGCTCTTATTTCTTCCACAGGCTGCTGCACAAACGACAGTCAGCAAGGTATGCAACTCTCCATTCACGGCTACTTGCAGGAGGTCCCTCACTTCAGATTGACCCTGCTGTTCATGGAATTTAAACGTACCCCTGGCAAAACTACCCAATCATCCAGCATCCCCAACTATAGCCTGTTGTCCCTGCCCGCTCCTTTCCTCCAACTCAAACGTTCCTCACACGGTGCACTATATAACTTCAGCCCCAGTAAAATTTGGACTCAAAATAACCTGGTGAAATCTCCATCAGCCAGGTTCTTGCCTGAGAGGACATGCATGCACTAAAAGAAATATAAAATACATATATGTTTATATTTAATTGGTATTCCACTTCTTGAAGTGACAGAGGGAATAAAGCCTCTAATGTACAGCTGAATTTTTACTGGCAACTGTGCTGGTATTTCCAAGTCCACTTGAACTTGAACAGTGTGCTATGTCTAAAAAAGACCTGCTTTTAAAGGTTGCTGCTTTTATATGTTTCAATTCAAACTAATTTTGTTAGAAAGGCTGATTCAAGTTAAAGACGTGCTGGGGTACAATGGGCATAGAGGCTCTCAGCGGAGAGCTGGATAGCAATGTGTGCATCGTGTGTGTGTGGTATAATGTGTGCTTTTGTTAAAGCTCGGCTTCAGCTTTGACAAAAGCGCTTTTACTTTTCCATCGTTCCTCTCAGCAGGCTAAAGAGCTACACACTTCTGTTGCACAGATCATTGCCTTATGGACAGGACAATATAAAAAAAATCGATATGAAAGTATAAACTTCTGTTTCAATCAGTGTGCGACTAATCAAATCGTTGATGAGGACTCGGCTACTTTGGTGTAATTTTTCAGTATGCGGTGCAGCCTTAAACACATCTTCAGCATCCTTCAAACAGATCCAACGAGATTATGGACAGAGGTTTCTCGCTGATGTGGTCTGTGTTATGGGACGTGTAACCATGGAAATGTTACACGAAATGAAAAACTTGCTGCAGATTGAAAAATGTTGCCTTTGAACTTGTTTAATGTTGTGACGGGGTGTGTTTTAAGTCAAACCGTGTTATCAGACGGCAACAGAAAAGGTGGTCAAGAAAAAGAAAGTGCAACAAGAAAGGACCAAAGCTGCTGTTGTCGGTTGGAGGTCCGCGTGACTGCTCTGTGTGCACCATGTTCAATTTCTTTGTGTTTTGTATGTAAATAAATCAGTCATCAATCATCAAGTGACAAATGACTTAAAATTAGATCATTACTAACCACAGATGGGTGGTAACTCAGTGATGTTTTCTTGAGTAACTTTTTGGGAAAAAATTACTTTTAGAAGTAGTTACTACACTGTACTTATTATTATTATTATTATTATTATTATTATTATGAAGTATCCCTGCTCTTACTTGAGAAAAATGTCTGGCCACTCTCCTCAGTGTGAGTAACTTCACTGAATGAGTAACAAACACGCTTTAACCAAAAATGCATGAGACACAGACACAAACCTGCAATTTGGAGATCAAACACCATACTCTATATATATATATATATATATATATATATATATATATATATATATATATATGTAGAAATAATGAAATTTTAAATAACGAAGGAAAATGAAGGGGAAAAAAAGCTTCTAAATTCTCTGCTGCTAACTAATTTGCAAAAGCGTTTCTTCTGCTTAGATTTGTTTTGTAATAATGTTTTTTATATGCAGATTTTTTTTTCAAATACCAAAATTTGCATTCAACTTTATATTTTTGCCTGTCTGATTATCTCATTTTTAAACATTTAATCAGATGTTGTTACTCAAGTATCCTTTTTCACTAAAGACTTTTTTACTCTTACTTTAGTAATTTCTTGTACAGCTACTTTTTACTTTTGCTTGAGTAAAACTATGTTGAGGTAGTGCTACTAATACTCGAGTACCTCTGTTTCTAACTCATTCTTTGGTAACATATACGTTTTTCTGCCCCTGTGTGTGAAGATTTAGAATAAATGAGATTTGTTTTTAGGTTTTTGAATGAATATGAACTACTAGGACGGGAAATGTAGGTCCTCGCAGATGTAGAAATAAAAGCACAAACACACTCACATCGTTCTCCTTTATACAGTCCCTACTTTCTGCTCTTTGGGAATGCTACTCCTAATCTTCCGGGTGGGGGGGGGTGGCACTCCTGTGGACCTGCAGCTGTATTTTGGGCTTCTTCACCGGTTCTTAAGGGACAAATAAAGCCCTATTATATCTTTGAGGGAGGGCCGCATTCAGGCTGTCATGCAGACACTCAGATGAAACGCAGCACTCCTGCTACAGTATGAATGAACAGAGCCTGCTAGAAATCCCTCTCACTCAGCCAGGTGGCTCCCAGAGGTTTTCACAGGCTGCTGAATCTACAGATCGGCAGCTAACAGAATTAAGGCTGATATGTGGAAAGACTAAATCTTATTACTGATGTTTTAGTTGAAACTCAAGTTCGTTCATGTGCCAAGCTGAGACATCGAGCTAATTATGCTTATTTGAAAGCCCCCCATTGCTGTTCATCATCACTGCAAAGGAATGAAAAGTTTTCCGCTAAGAATTGGATTGCTCTCCTTCTAAAGGCCATATTATTCACTGTGACACTCTAATTATTCATCTGGGAAATGTTTGACTGATGATGAGTCAGGCTCCTGCGAAAGGTGGCTTCATTTTTAATGATTACTTTAAAGCGCTTACCTGTAGTTGCTTCCATTAGAATATTATTCAATCTAATAGATAATTCACTTGAGTTTCATGAACTCACAGAAATTGTGGCTATTGACTATAGTTGGCTATAGCATTGAGTATTTATGACAAACTGAAACTGTGAATACCAGTTTAGTACGCATGGCCACTCTTCAGCTCATCTTTACCACGATAATCCAGGTAAGGGAATTCCAGGAAGATGATGCTGCTCATATGGATGTAGTGTTTTGACTGAGAGAAACACTTCATCGCTCATGTTTATCAAGCAACAAGGCTTTGAAATCGATTGTCCAATATGTGAAGAATAAATTAAATCTTTACTTGTATATTTTGAATATGCATTGTGTCTAATTCATTCCAATTTGTGCATTTGAAGGGGAAGCTCAGTGCTGAGACCATTGTTGGAATACAGCAAACCTTCTGCTTCCCTCACAAAGAAGCGTTGTTCTTGGCAGCAGAATGGGTTCAATAACCGATGACTTCGATCACTTCAGATGAGCTAGCATTGTCCCCGTTGGCCTTGGTTTTGTGGCTTACAGATTATCCAACAGCCTTGCAGCATCGTGTGTGATATCTGTGATTCATTTGTAAATCTGTAGTCTACCACAGTGGCAGAGCTGCGTAGACTACAGTTTAAGAAGAGGCCTCCCAGTCACCCACACGCAAGCTGGCCTCTGCTGGAGGCGGCTGCAGGCGGCTGACGTGTTACAGAAGACTGCGGTTGGTTGCAGTTTGTTTATTTTCATGCAGAGAGGTGCCTGGGTTGGTCAAAGCTCAGATGAACCACACCAGCTGATACGATCGCTCAGTGCATGTGTTCAGTGTGTGTGCCACGAGCGGGGTAATTCCACTGCAACCAAGCCATAAAAGGCCTCATATTACAGACTATTTAAATCCAATTGCGTGGAACTACATAAACAGTCTTTGCTATAGGTGTTTTGTAGCATTTTTTTTGTAATCTCGCCAGCCCACTAAATATGCCTTCTCAACCCACCCACATGGAGATAAGTACAGGGCACTTATCAGTCACTACAGACACTGAGGAAATCCACAGGGACTTTATATAAGCAGCCGCTTGTCTCACACACTCATAGCACATCTGTTACTGCCGGGAGCTGCAGATGTTTTCATAAGCACAAATATACAGTGTACAGTATAGATGGAACATACCTGTGATAAGATTAATTTCTCTGTTTGTTTTAATCTTTGGGATTTAAACTAAAGTCATAAAAGACTCCAAACACATGCAGCATCTTATAATAAGGGCGAGGCGCAGTTTTTACATGGGCCAAATAGATAGCCATTTACTGGAGGAGAGCCACAGAAGAAGGAGGAAGGAGTATTTTGTTTTTTCTCCTGATCTACTCCTAAAAGACTGCCCAAGCTGCACTACACCCCATTACAACTCTGCTCATGCTACAGTGTGTGGCTGATGCTGAGACGAGGCTACAGACAGGCTGGAGGAGGACATGCTGCACAGGGCTGGCCGGCTGTCACATAACCGGACTTTTTAAGCTTTAAGTTGCTCACACTGCTCACAGAATTACTAATTAATAATATACACTCCAAACATTTGTACAATATGATTCTCATCACAATAAAATGCAAAAACTAATGCATATGCTCAGGTCATGCAGGAATCAGTGAGTCAGTAGATTTAACAAAAGCAAGGCTATTGTTCCAAACTGGCAACATACACAAAAGCAGATCCAGATATTTCCTTACATGTGACCTCCAGTTCAAAGTGAAAGTGAGATTTGATTAAAAAGTAAAGAATAAGAAGGTAATGATGGGTCTTTACATCTGCAGCTTGTTAAAAAGTGAAAGTGTCACGGTCCGGGGCAGCGGCCGTGTGAAGAGTGGAAAGGAGGACTCAGATGCAGCACTTACTCAGATGTGAAGGTGATTTATTGACAATACTGAACATAAAGTGGAGATGGCAAAACAGAACTAAGGACGAACTAAACTGGGAGAAACTACACGAAGGGAGTGGCAAACCTGAACATGAAGGGAGAACAGCAGGGAGAGCACGCAGGGGATTCACCGGGTATGAACACAGACGACGCGACGAGGAGCAGAGGAAATCACACACTATAAGTACACAAAGAGACACTGGGAAATCACACACAGGTGGGGGAAACAGCTGGACCTGATTAACCTGACGAGACAGGGGAACACTAACACCAGGGACCAACAGAGGGAGCACAAACCCAGAACCCAGTGTCTAAAATCCCAAACACAAACCATCCCAAAACAGCCATGAATAATAATGAAAGTAATAACAATAAAGAACATAAACATAAAGTCACTGAGTCATGGCCGCAGGACCATGACAGTACCCCCCCCCCTCAAGGGCTGGCCCCTGACAGCCACAGAAACACACCACCAGACCCGGGCGGGCGGCAGGGGGCCCAGGACGGAGGGACCGGGCCATGACCAAAACGAAGACCCCAGAGTCCCAAACAAACGTTCACAAAACTCACAGGGGAGCAGAGTCCGAAGCACAGTTCAGGCAGCCGGCCACGAAGAAGGCCATGGCGGCGCGTAAAGAGTTCGGGAGGCCGTCCACGAAGAAGGCCGTGACGGCGCGCAAAAAGTTCAGGGGGCCGACCGTGCGGAAGGCAACGGCGGCCGCTCAGGCGAAGAGGGTCCGGGGGCCGGCCGTGCGGAAGGCAACGGCGGCCAGTCAGGCGACGGCGCCCGGCCAGTAGCCTAGCCAGCGGTCTAGAAAACGGCCGTTTAGCTCCAGACCCAAACGAGGCTGGGCCAGGCGAGGCTGAAGGCACGGAAGCCGGGGCCGCAGCGGGCGAAGATGCTGAAGACGCTGCTGCAGGCGATGGTGCGGATGCTGAAGACGCTGCTGCAGGCGATGGTGCGGATGCTGCAGACACGAAGGCTGGACCAGACGAAGATGCAGACACGAAGGCTGGACCAGACGAAGATGCAGACACGAAGGCTGGACCAGACGAGGATGCAGACACGAAGGCTGGACCAGGCGATGCTGAAGCAGAAGCTGAAGCCGGACCAGGCGAGGCTGAAGCTGGAGATGAAACTGGGACAGGCGTGGATGAAACCGGGCCAGGCGTGGATGAAACCGGGCCAGGCGAGGATGAAGCCGGACCAGGCAATGAAGAAGCTGTAGCTGAAGCCGGGCCGGGCGAGGATGAAGCTGTAGCTGAAGCTGGGCCAGGCGAAGCTGACGCTGTAGCTGAAGCTGGGCCAGGTGAGGATGAGGCTGGACCAGAATCAGGCGAGGATGAAGCCGAGGATGAAGCCGGAGCAGGCGTGGATGAAACCGGGCCAGGCGTGGATGAAACCGGGCCAGGCGAGGATGAAGCCGGACCAGGCGATGAAGAAGCTGTAGCTGAAGCCGGGCCGGGCGAGGACGAAGCTGTAGCTGAAGCTGGGCCAGGCGATGCTGACGCTGTAGCTGAAGCTGGGCCAGGTGAGGATGAGGCTGGACCAGAATCAGGCGAGGATGAAGCCGAGGATGAAGCCGGACCAGGCGTGGATGAAACCGGGCCAGGCGTGGATGAAACCGGACCAGACGAGGCTGAAGCTGAAGCTGAAGCTGGGCCAGGTGAGGATGAAGCTGGACCAGAACCAGGCGAGGCTGAAGCTTCAGGCTGAGGCGTGGCAGTAGCAGGTGGTAGCGCTGCAGGTGATGGTACTGCAGGAGGCGGCGCTGCAGCCACAGGTGGAGAAGCAGCCACAGGTGGAGAAGCAGCCACAGGTGGCCGGACGGGATCCTCGGGCCCCCCAGCCGACGTGGCAGTCAGTGTGGCACGAGGCTGGACGGGCTCCTCGGGCCCCCCAGCTAGCGAAGCAGGAGGCTGGACGGGCTCCTCGGGCCCCCCAGCGGGCGAAGCAGGAGACTGGACGGGCTCCTCGGGCCTCCCAGCAGGCGCAGCAGGAGGCTGGACGGGCTCCTCGGGCCCCCCAGCGAAAACAGCCGCAGAACCAGTGGGCACCGGGGCCCCCGGCACACATGAAACAAAACCAGTAGGCACGTAGGCCTCTGGCACACATGAAACAAAACCAGTAGGCACGTGGGCCTCTGGCACACATGAAACAAAACCAGTAGGCACATGGGCCTCCGGCACACATAAGGAGGGCTGCAGCTGCGCAGAGCACTGACCCTGCTCAGGCAGTGACAGCCCGGTGCAGTTCACAGCTGGCATCTTGGCCTCCAGGGGTCCAGAGTAAGCTGAGGGCAGTAACCCAGCCTCTGGGGAAGCCCCGGAGTGAGCAATAGTCTCTAATGTAGCCAGCTTTTGAGGAACAGGTCCGTAGTGAAACAGTTTGTCTCCCTGCTCAGAAACAGCGGTGGAAAAACAGTGTGAAAATTGTGGCTTAAGGGAGGCTAATGGTTGAGCTACAGACTGGGAAGCTTGTGGTTGGACACAGAACTGAGCCGGAGAATGGCAATAAAGTCCTGGCTCAGAAGGAGCGGCAGAGACACAGTCTGTCAGTTTTGCAGCGGGTTTGTACACGCCCACTTGGGAAGGATCCGTTACCACGAAGGTAGGTAAGCGACCCGTACAGTCTCCCATCCCGCTCTGAATAGCCCCAGAAAACAAAGTCCCGGAAACTGGGGAAAGCAATGCATCCCGCTGACTCACCGCATCGGGCTGCTCGAAAGTGAATGCAGACGGGGGGTGTAGTCCAAGGTCCAAAAGGAGAAACTCCCGCTCCCACGGACATAGCGAGCCTAGAAGCCATGGGAGACCGGTCACCAGACGCTGTAGCCGCCTCTCTATAGCGCGCTGGGACTCCCCGCCCGGGTTTTCCAGCCACAGGTCAATAAGCTCCTGTGTGGCATCGATTAGATTCTCCCGTAGCTCCTTGGACGGGTTAAGCGCTGCTGGGTCCATGTTGTGGTCGCGTCGTACTGTCACGGTCCGGGGCAGCGGCCGTGTGAAGAGTGGAAAGGAGGACTCAGATGCAGCACTTACTCAGATGTGAAGGTGATTTATTGACAATACTGAACATAAAGTGGAGATGGCAAAACAGAACTAAGGACGAACTAAACTGGGAGAAACTACACGAAGGGAGTGGCAAACCTGAACATGAAGGGAGAACAGCAGGGAGAGCACGCAGGGGATTCACCGGGTATGAACACAGACGACGCGACGAGGAGCAGAGGAAATCACACACTATAAGTACACAAAGAGACACTGGGAAATCACACACAGGTGGGGGAATCAGCTGGACCTGATTAACCTGACGAGACAGGGGAACACTAACACCAGGGACCAACAGAGGGAGCACAAACCCAGAACCCAGTGTCTAAAATCCCAAACACAAACCATCCCAAAACAGCCATGAATAATAATGAAAGTAATAACAATAAAGAACATAAACATAAAGTCACTGAGTCATGGCCGCAGGACCATGACAGAAAGTACACTTTTCCTTTGTAACACCTCTGCAAGCTCCTCATTGAACAGCAGGTTAGCACCTATAGAGGTGGCAGTGCTAACCATTACACTGTTGTAATCACATCGTGGCTGTAGTTCAGGAGGTAGAGCAGGTCACCTACTGATCGGAATGTCGGTGGTTTGATCCCAGTCCAAGTATCCTCGGGTAAGTTGCTCGTATGAATACTTAGAGAGAAAGTACTTAAAGCAAAGAAGAAAGTGAATGTGGCATGTTGTATAAAGTGCTTTGAGTACTCCAGGAGAGTAGAAAAGCGCTGTATAAGAATCAGTTCATTTACATCACAGGAACAAACAGGTTTTGACTTTCCAAAGGTTTTTTTTACAACTGTTTCACAACCAAATACAATGTCAATGTTATATGAAGAAACTCTACACACACCGTCACTTCAAACTTTCTAATTAGACCTCCAGTCAACAGAAAATTACTTGGAAGGACACCGGTGATTAGTGATTGGTGACCCTGGAGGATGGCGGGTGATGGAGGTCTTACATGGAGCTGGCTGTGGGTAAAAAGACACAATATTTTTGTCTGATACACAGTGTATTAAACATACCTGTTACTTTTAGTAACATGATCAATAACACACAAGCCACAGACAATCCCAGCTGCCAGCTTTAATGACCTGACTGATGTCACTGAGATGGAAGGGTCAGGTATGACAAAGATATATTGGATATTAATCGTCAGCTACATTTGGTTGTGTTCATTAAATATAGGAAATGTACTTTCTGAACTCAGGTTTTTGGATTATTTGTTGGAGTAATTCTGAGCCAACAAAGAGAAAAATGGAGCAGCTTCTTGGATTCACTGAAATAGTCAGAGAGCTGTCAGGTGGCCGGGTCCATGAGATGGATGGGATTTGCCTCGAGTTCCTTGAGACTCTGGATGTTTTAGGACTTCTTCATAGGAATAGCTCAGTAGGTAGAGTGGTGGCCCCATGATCGGAAGGTCGGGGGTTCGACTCCACTGAACGGCTACCCTGAGGTACCCCTGAGCAAGGTACCGTCCCTACACACTGCTCCCCGGGCGCTGCACTGGTGGCTGCCCACTGCTTCACTGGGTGAATGGGTTAAATGCAGAGGAACTATTTCCCTATGGGGACTAACATGCACACTTTACACTTTACTTTAGAAGTGCCTCTGCAGTATTGCATGGAAGCTGGGGACAGTGCATCTGGATTGGCAGATGTGGTGGTGGTCCTGCTCTTCAAGTAAGGAGACCAGATGGAATGTTTTCAGAGGGAGCTCACTCCTCGGCCCTCCTGGAAAGTCTGTGCCAGGATGTTGGGGATCAGTGCAGTTTCTGTCCTTTGTCGTGGATCACTGGACCAGCTCTTTATCTTCCAGAGGTTGTTTGAAGGGATGGGGGAGTTTGCCCAACAACTCTACATGCATTTGGTAGACTTGGAAAAAGTATTCAAGGGGGGATTCAAGACTACGGAGTGACCAGCCCTTTGCTACATGCCATTCCTGCTATAGTAAGAGCTTGGTTCACACTACTAGTAGTAAATCGGATCCAATCCCAGTGAGAGATAGACTCTGTCAGGACTGCTGTTTGTCACTGACCGATTTCTAGGTGCAGCGCAGCGATTTTTGCACTGCTGTCCTCAAGATCATGTCTGTGCTCTTTGCAGACGATGTGGCTGTTCTCTCCTTACCAGGTAATAACCTCTGACTTTACAGCTGAGTGCAAAACAGCTGGGATTAGAAGTTTACAGGATTACAAGTTCCTTCCCCAAATGGATGAATTTAAGTATCTTGAGGTCTAATTTAAAAGTGTGGACAAAGTGTAGCAGATATTGTTCAGTCTTAGCTGTAGGTTTACCAATCGATCTATGTTTCTGCTCTCACCTATGCCCACAAGCTCCATGGGCATCTCTGTTTAGACTGCTGCCCCTGCGATCCAAACGCAGATAAATGGCAGAAAACTGCTGGAGCAAATATGGAGTCAATCTATCCATCACCAGGCCTGGTTAAGATATCAAAAAGCCCAGCAGAAATTTAAACTGGTACTTACATGTAATCAGAATTTAAAAATGAATTACACCCATACTTTATCATTTTTCTAAAATCCTCTTACTATATGAGATATATGAGAGACCCGGGTTTTTTATGGACTCTGTTCTGTATCCTACAAATGTTGCTTTTAACCACAGGAAATGTGATATGTGCTCATGTGGAAGCTGAGTGAGTCTGCCTAGCAACAGTCTCTCTCACTGCAGCCTACCTGTAGCTCGCTCCAGTTTTGGCATGCATGTGCTGCTTCCCATGGGAAATTAACCCCTGAGTGCAAAGACAGTGGGAGGAGTGTGTGTTTAATATGTGTGTAAACAATTAATTATGTCAACCTCTGCAATGTATGGGCCTGTGATTGCCTCTCCCTGTCTGTACCATGTAGTTTATGAGCATCAACCTTCTGCGCGGACTCTTGCACATCTATCTCTGCTTTTTATTGTGTTTCAGCATATTTCATTTCAATATTAATAAAAATAACATAGTAATGTGTTATTTCTCGGATAGTTAGAAAAGGTTAAAAAAAAGAGTTGCAATCAAGAGATTGAATGAGCAAAAAAAGAGTTGGTGATGGTGATACATAGGATGTGAAAACATTATTATGTAATTCTTCATTAGGCATTTACATGTTTACATCTGTTCTGCAGAGTTATAAATATGCAGGGGGGGGGGGGGTGTAAAACCTCACCAATGTGAACGGATGTCATCATTTGCAAAATACTAACCTTTGCAGAACCCAGAAGCAGTTAAAGAAAATACCTATTTATCCCAAAATAGTCACTGCTATCAAATTTCTCCCAGCAACTTCATAAATGTGATCATATGTCAGTGTTGTCTCTAATGCTTCTTCTGCTGGCACCATGTAGCCAAACCCAAATAACTGATGCTGTAAATGAAACTGAAATAAAAATGAAGCCAGTTTTTTGTAGGCTGAGTGCAGAAATGGTATTCTCTTACTCTTTTCACTTCTGAGTCTCTCCATGTGTCTGTCTTTAAACTTTTTAGATCCTAATAAGTCAACACCAACCCCCTCACAGATATGGAATAGAATAGAATAGAATAGAATAGAATTCAACTTTATTGTCATTGCACATGTCACAAGTACAAGGCCTCAAAATGCAGTTTGCATCCATCAAATGCTTTAGCCATGATATAGATATATTACAAAAATGGGTCTGTTATGGGTATGTTACAATGTGCACGGTATGAAGGTACAGTGGGGCAAAAAAGTATTTAGTCAGCCACCGATTGTGCAAGTTCCCCCACTTAAAATGATGACAGAGGTCAGTAATTTGCACCAGAGGTACACTTCAACTGTGAGAGACAGAATGTGAAAAAAAAATCCATGAATCCACATGGTAGGATTTGTAAAGAATTTATTCGTAAATCAGGGTGGAAAATAAGTATTTGGTCACCTCAAACAAGGAAAATCTCTGGCTCTCACAGACCTGTAACGTCGTCTGTAAGAAGCTTTTCTGTCCCCCACTCGTTACCTGTATGAATGGCACCTGTTTGAACTCATCATCTGTATAAAAGACACCTGTCCACAGCCTCAAACAGTCAGACTCCAAACTCCGCCATGGCCAAGACCAAAGAGCTTTGGAAGGACACCAGGAAAAGTATTGTAGACCTGCACCAGACTGGGAAGAGTGAATCTACAATAGGCAAGCAGCTTGGTGTGAAAAAATCAACTGTGGGAGCAATCATCAGAAAATGGAAGACATACAAGACCACTGATAATCTCCCTCGATCTGGGGCTCCACGCAAGATCTCATCCCGTGGGGTCAAAATGATCATGAGAACGGTGAGCAAAGATCCCAGAACCACACGGGGGGACCTGGTGAATGACCTGCAGAGAGCTGGGACCAAATTAACAAAGGTCACCATCAGTAACACACTACAACGGCAGGGAATCAAATCCCGCAGTGCCAGACGTGTTCCGCTGCTGAAGCCAGTGCATGTCCAGGCCCGTCTGAAGTTTGCCAGAGAGCACATGGATGATACAGCAGAGGATTGGGAGAATGTCATGTGGTCAGATGAAACCAAAGTAGAACTTTTTGGTATAAACTCAACTCGTCGTGTTTGGAGGAAGAAGAATACTGAGTTGCATCCCAAGAACACCATACCTACTGTGAAGCATGGGGGTGGAAACATCATGCTATGGGGCTGTTTTTCTGCCAAGGGGACAGGACGACTGATCCGTGTTAAGGACAGAATGAATGGGGCCATGTATCGTGAGATTTTGAGCCAAAACCTCCTTCCATCAGTGAGAACTTTGAAGATGAAACGAGGCTGGGTCTTCCAACATGACAATGATCCAAAACACACCGCCCGGGCAACAAAGGAGTGGCTCCGTAAGAAGCATTTGAAAGTCCTGGAGTGGCCTAGCCAGTCTCCAGACCTCAACCCCATAGAAAATCTGTGGCGGGAGTTGAAAGTCCGTGTTGCTCGGCGACAGCCCCAAAACATCACTGCTCTCGAGAAGATCTGCATGGAGGAATGGGCCAAAATACCAGCTACTGTGTGTGCAAACCTGGTAAAGACCTATAGTAAACGTTTGACCTCTGTTATTGCCAACAAAGGTTATGTTACAAAGTATTGTTATTGACCAAATACTTATTTTCCACCCTGATTTACCAATAAATTCTTTACAAATCCTACCATGTGGATTCATGGATTTTTTTTTCACATTCTGTCTCTCACAGTTGAAGTGTACCTCTGGTGCAAATTACTGACCTCTGTCATCATTTTAGGTGGGGGAACTTGCACAATCGGTGGCTGACTAAATACTTTTTTGCCCCACTGTACCTTCATACCGTGCACATTGTATGTTATGAATATGCTATAACTATAAGTATGTACAGGCTGTAGTGGGTATACAAGCTATGCACAGGCTATGTACAGGAAACTATACAGAAATATACAAGTTGTAAACAGTTGTAGAATTATAATTATAATAATTATTGTACAGAATGATTGTTTATGCAGCATTTACAGTAGTGCAGTTGAGATCAGTGAGGGTGTGGCTACTTTCTACAGTGGTTATATAAAGTGCTGGTGGTTGTGAGTGGTGGTTCAGCCATGTTATTTTTGTGTGTATGAGGGTACAGTTGTCCATTTGTTTGTTTTTGTCCATTGTGTGTGTGTTCAGTTGTAGGTGGTTGTGGGAGTGTGTATGTTCAGTCCATGAGTTTAATGTGGGTCAGAGTTCAGGAGTCTGACAGCTGTGGGGAAGAAGCTGTTCAGGTACCTGGTGGTCTTAGTCCGGAGGCTCCTGTAGCGCCTCCCAGAGGGCAGGAGGGTGAAGAGTCCATGTGATGGGTGACTGATGATTTTCCCAGCCCTTTTCAGACACCGCTTCCTGTAGATGTCATTTATGGCAGGAAGTGGTGCTCCGGCGATGCGCTGGGCGGTTTTCACGACCCTCTGCAACGCCTTCTGGTTTGAGGAGAGCAGCTCCTGTACCAGACTGTTATACAGTTGTACATTTTTCTCAATAAATGACTAAATAAATCAAATGTTTTCCATTTTGTTTTGTTTTTTATAAACTGGGTTGTCGTTATCCGTTACTTTTTTGTCAACTTTATAATGACACAGGTCATATTTTTTCAGAAATACATAAAATATGAAAATGGTCAAAAAACTTTTACTATTTTTTCTGAATTCTTTAGATTGATAATCAAACCAATATGAAACAAACTTTTTGACATCTATAAAATAATGTTTTTGATATTTCATTTAATTCAGACTGTGTCAATCATTTATCCAAATTAAAAGGAATAAAATCAACACACAAGTGAAAACATCCTGAAAATAAAGTCAGTGCAGCACTGCAGTTCCTCTAATGACCGCTTGAGGCGAGCTCCATTAGTGAGCCAATCAAATGCCTTTATTCAGTCATGAACATGTTCACAGCCTGGTGCAAAGTGCATTTTCCACAGACATATTCTGATATATGCTGACTGATAGTGATCTCAGTCAGTTTATGCTGAAGCCTCATTTCAAAGAAAAAAAATCATACAAAGTTTTCTTTTGCGCATTGAAAATGATTAAAATCAGCTCTGATCAGGTACAGAACAGGCTGCCTAAGTCATCCTTTGACACAGTACAAACACATAACAGCTTCATGTTTTTAATTATACTCATTTCACTGCTCTTTGATAGTAGCTAATGCAGCTTAATATATTATACATAAATAAAACATATATTAAAAAATATTTTCCCCTTTCCTATTTTACATATTTTACAGTTTCTTTTGCAAATATGCAAAAGAAACTTTTTAGCTTTTCTGCACATTTGTTAAAATGAAATTTTACCCTTAAATCCAATAACTGGTTACTCATTCTTGACAGCAAGAACTGCAATCAGGCGTTTTGTATGTACTCTGGTTATCTCTCTCTAGTATTAAAATGTCTAATATTAAAATTAACTTGATGATCTGAAAGATTTCAGATAGCCAAATATGCAAAAAAACAACAACTAAGGACTCAAGAAGGGGGCATGCTTTTACTTGACGCTGTATCCAATCAGTGAGCGTATTTTAATCAATCGTACAACTCAGTGAAATTTAATAATAATATTAAATTAAACATTGTTATTTTGTATTATTGTCTCGTCCAGATGCTCACTAATACTGTCTGCTCCCTCTGCCCTCCCACCAACTGTGGTTCTCCTCACTTTGGAACCTTAATAAGTCCAGACAAAACAACCCTTTGTTCATTCTTGTCATACATACGCTTCCTTCTTGTTTCACATCTCGTTTTTTCTATTTCACTCTCTGCTGCCCTCTTCCCACTCTTTACTCTTTTATTTTCTCCCACCTCCTCACCTCTCAGCCCATCTCTCCCCCTGTACGCCTCCACCCTCTTGCCTCAGCTGCCATGTTGAGCTGAGCTGCCACTATCTACTTTTGCATGAAGGCTCACAGTATTTTCCTGAGTGAAGCAGCCTTACACGGTGCAGACTAGTGTGTCAGGGCTGGACTTCAGAGTTGCCAGGGAAAACTAAATCCCTGTGAAGTCCCAGAGGAGCATTGGGTTAAGCTTCACTGCACACAGAATCACTTTCTCAGGAACAGTCCTCTTCCTGCTCACTTAACCTTATAAAAATATATGGAGCAAAGTAGCACTGAAAAATAATGTTAAAGTCATCTCAGGTCAATAATCATCAAAATTACAATTTACTTTAAACCAGTGCTGTATACATGCTTTGCAGTTTCCGAGACCTCAGGTATGGATAGCTTGCTGTACTTCTCAGGTATCCCTTTCTTCATCATACCTTATAGTTGGCTAACTACTACTGTGCTGCCTTAATCTTGGCCTCTAGTCTCCTACTACTCCTTGTGGTTATAGCCTACCATCTCTGTGGTCACTGCTGCCATGGTGTAGATCAGCTGCTTGGTTTCGGTGATGGGTGCTGTAGGGATTGTCCATAATGCTGCATTCATGTCTTGTAGTAGACCTTCAGAGGGTACGTCATGTAGTCTTGGTAATCAGCCATGGAGGGTCCAAGTTTCCTGATCTCCAGTTGTGATAGCAGTTGCCTCTTCTAAATGTTGGAACACTGAGTGACTGGTTCGTTTTGCTGACAGTCTAGATGTTGGGTAACTGACTTCAGTTATCTCTCCTACTCATATCTTAGATAGGCTTGGTTAATATTTGTATATATTGTTTTAAATTGATCCGATTATGGATCATAATTCAGTTCAATTCACTTCATATGTGTGACCTCAATATATGTATATATGGTAATTCAGTCCAGTCCGCATGCCCGATGCAGTGTGACTGCTTAAGAAAGCACTATAAATGGGTTTTGGACCTTCATCAGAATAGATGACTGAATAGATAACATAGTCATCAACATCAGAGGAAGACGCCTGCAGTGATAGATGTAGCGATAACGAAAGGCAACATCAGGAAGAAGGAACACGAAAAGCTGGAGAAGAACCAAGGGCTCAGAGAAGAGCTCGAGAAGATGTGGAGGGTGAAGGTAACAGTGGTCCCAGTGGTAATGGGGGGAAAAGGTGACTTTTGTTGTCTTGTTTTTTTGGTTTTGTTTTTCTCAGGTGCACACAACCTTAGCACACATTGAAAACTACTTTTTTTTCTATTTTCAACTTTATTCAGTTTTGTTTATATAACACCAGGTCACACCGCAAGGTGGTTTACACTGTAAGGTATAATATACCTTATAATAATAAAGAGAAAACCCAACAATCAATTACCCCCTATGTGCAGGCACTTTGGCGACAGTGGGAAGGAAAAACTCACTTTTAACAGGAAGAAACCTCCAGCAGAACCAGGCTCAGGGAGGGGCGGGGCCATCTGCTGCGACCAGTTGGGGCGAGAGAAAGAAGACAGGATACAGACATGCTGTGGAAGAGAGACAGAGATTAATAACAAGTAATGAATAAATGCAGAGAGGTCTGTTAAGAGAGGGATGAGTTCCTGCCCCAAGTGGAGGAGTTCAAGTATCTCGGGGTCTTGTTCGCGAGTGATGGGAGAAGGGAGCCGGAGATCGACAGACGGATTGGGGCTGCAGCTGCAGTAATGCGGACGCTGCACCGGTCCGTCGTGGTGAAGAGGGAGCTAAGTGTAAAAGCAAAGCTCTCAATTTACCGGTCGATCTACGTCCCTACCCTCACCTATGGCCACGAGCTGTGGGTAGTGACTGAAAGAACGAGATCGCGGATACAAGCGGCAGAAATGAGCTTCCTCCGAAGGGTGGCTGGCCTCTCCCTTAGAGATAGGGTGAGAAGTTCGGCCATCCAGGAGGGGCTCAGAGTAGAGCAGCTGCTTAGGGATGGGTACCGGTGTCCGGTGCCATGATGGCACCGGTTCTGACATAAACGGTAGTAACCAGACCGAAAAGCAGCGCACATTTCGGTGCTTTATTTCGGTGCTTTTTTTTCCTGAGCTGTGATACACTTCTAGCCAATCATTTTACGTTTCCGAGGATAGTAGGCGGGGCCAGGTACGTACGTTCTTTTATGCAGAGCTACAGATTAAAAATGCCCAAGGCGAAGCGGTCAAAAGTCTGGCTGTACTTCACAGCAAAAGATGCAAACTCAGCAGCCTGCAACAAGTGCTTTAAGCTGATACTGTGATACTGTCAAAGGAAGTAACACCTCGAATCCGATGAAACACCTGGCGACGCATAGCGTTTTTTTTAAGAGCAGAGAAATGAGCCGTATTTGATGGCAGCAGCAGCCGTTCTTCTCTGCGTGAGTAGCTTGATGTTGTTCGAGTGTAATTTACATTGAGTAGGCTAACCACGTTATTACATTAATGCATGTAAGGTGAACTAGCAAACATCATCATAGCTACATGCGGCTGTCTTCTTGTTTGATGGCAGATACTCCCTTCACCCTGGCCAAAAAGGCTAAAATGACCAAAGAAAAAGAGGGAAACAGCTAAACATGAGAGGTTTTTGGACAAAGTTTGTGTTTTTTCCATTGTTTAAGCACTGCTTCCAGCCAAGAGTGATACCATATATGCCCCATAGCTGCAGAAAAGGCTAACATTGTTATCTTTTTACAAAAAAACAGCTGAATATGAGAGGTTTTTGGACCAATTTTGTGTTCTCCATTCTTTAAGCACCGGTTTGAGCACCGTTTGAGCACCGGCACCGTTTCAAAAGTACCGATTTGGCACCGGTATCAGATAAAACCTAAACGATACCCATCCCTACAGCTGCTGCTCCACATCGAAAGGAGCCAGCTGAGGTGGTTCGGGCATCTGACAAGGATGCCCCCTGGGCGCCTCCTGGGTGAGGTGTTCCAGGCATGTCCCACCGGGAGGAGGCCCCGGGGCAGACCCAGGACACGCTGGAGAGATTATATCTCTCGGCTGGCCTGGGAACGCCTTGGTATTCCCCCGGATAAGCTGGAGGAGGTGGCTGGGGAGAGGGAGGTCTGGGCCTCTTTGCTTAGGCTGCTGGCCCCGCGACCCGGCCCCGGATAAAGCGGATGAAGATGGATGGATGGATGGATGGAGGTCTATTAACACATAGTGAGTGAGAAAGGTAAGTAAAGAAGAAGCAATCAGTGCAGTCTAGACCTGCTGCAGCTTTCTTTCTCCTAAAGAGAGTGGTTCCATGGAAGAGGGGCATGAAAGCTTTTAAAACCCTAGGAACCAAAGCAGGGGCGGAGCGTGGGGGTGGCTTACTGGGCTTAAGCCCGGGTTGTTTTGTCAGAAGCCCGGGGTCTTTTGGAGTGTAATTTTTTCATAGTTAGATGCCTGACTGACAACTGTATAAAACAAAAAGTACACACAATATTTGAAGCACATAGTGCACACTGTGGGAATTTACGACTGTGCGTGAATCCCCCCTGATATTGGTATGATCCGAGCTCAGGCACTAAGCAACTGAGCGAGGGGGCGGGGCAGCTGCTGCCTGTGAGTGCGCTGTTGGAGAAACGGAGCCAGGCAGACAGAGGAGAGCTTAAGTTTGACCAGGTAGCAAAGCAAATCATTTGTACTGTACAAATAATGTAAATGACGGTGAATCACGAAAGATTGATATCAAACTGATCACTTGACCCATGTTACGTTACTTGCTCTTCGAGTGAATCCACAAATGGCGAAATGAAAAGCCGAACAAATGCTATTTTTTTTTAGAGAGTCTTAGCTTACATGTGTTTATTTCATATTTTCAGTTGTTACCCTCCACGACTAAATAAATCGGTTTCAGTTATGTACTGATATACAAGAATGGACATAAGGGGCTTCTTTCAAAGAAAAAACTCTGGTAGTATTTTATATATTATGCTTTGTATGTTGTTCAGTATATTTCTATGCAAAACAAGAGGAACTTCAATACACAGCAGGATATTCACAGTTTAAACCAGATATTTACACTTTATGGAAAACACAAGAACATTGTTTTACTGTACAACATCAATTTAGAGTAAACTTGTTTTGTTTTGGATAAATAAATATTGAAATATCTTTTGAATTAGTTAAATGTCAGAATAAAGAGAGACAGAGCTTCTATTTTTATCACTTTGATCAAATTTAGGAGTACATGTACACTAAGTTTATTGTTAATTAATAAGAAAACTGCAGACGATTCCATTCTGAGCTGAAGAAGCTTCTGATTGGTTAGTAGAGTCCATGTGAGTAAACTGGTGGCACAGCTGTGGATGCATATAAGGCAAAACACAGAGGCTGTTTCTGTGACATGGGAACATCAGGAGATGTCAACCAAAACACCAGGAACAGAACTGTGGAGCTCCATAAGTGTGGCTCAGTTTGAATACAATTTGGTGCCATTTACAATTAAGAAATACAGACAGTTTCTCTCTTTACTCTTAAAGTTAACAAATATGTTATTGATAAATAATATATTTATCAATCTAAAAAAAATAAACATTTAGTCTGATTTGATGTTACAATTAAAAAAGTGTTTGTGTTTTGATCTGAAGAGTTTGTAAATATCTGGTTTCAACTGTATATTTGATGATTGTCAGCACAAAGAGGGAGAGAGGAGCAGAGATTGAGATGGAGATGGAGAATGAGGACAGAACAGAGATGAACAAGAGCAGGTGAGACACACGTGTTAGTCAAATGGTCGTTTACCAAAAGTATCACCGTATCATAGGTCCTCATGTATCTCGTACCCAGTGTTTCCTTTTAGGTTTACTATTTTTCAAATTCTACATTTATTAAGTTATGCAGCTTGTTTGCACAACAAGGCTAAATAATTATATAAACTTTTCTCAATCTAAATATTGTACTTTGGTAGAATTAAAAAATAAGTGTAGTGCAGGTCTATGATGATTTTTAGTGCTGCTATCATCTAGTTCTGATTCTGGTTCTGTCTTGGTTAAGTCCTCAGTAGTCCTGATTTTGAACTGTTGCAGTCCTGTTTTAATTCTGGATCAGTTCTGGGTCTGGTTGAATTGGGGTTTAGTCCTCGTGTCTTGATGCAGCCTGACTTTGTTCTTTCTTGCTGCATAATTAAAAAACTAGTTTAAGGTGTCCTGCACATGTGATATATTAGAATAGAATAGAATAGAATAGAATAGAATAGAATAGAATAGCCTTTGTTGTCATTGTACAGAGTACAACGAAATTGGAGTGCCACTCCCTTGGTGCAAGTTTCAATAATAAATATAAATGTAAAATATAAAAAGTACAAAAAAAACAATCGTAAGTACTCAAACAATAGTATGTACAATATATACAGGATAGCAGCATTAATATAATGACAGTATGAATAGCAGCATAATATAATGACAGTGACGGTATGGAATAGGTTCAATTGTTTTTGTGCTTATTTACTACGGTGATAGCTCTGGGAAAGAAGCTATCCCTGAATCTGTTTGTCCTGGTTTTATGTGACCTGTACCGTCGGCCTGACGGTAATAGTTCAAACAGTTGGTTGCTGGGGTGAGAGTGGTCCTTGATGATATTGCCAGCTCTGCTGAGGTACCGAGAGTTTGCAGTGACCTCCAGGCTGGGCAGAGAGCAGCCAGTGATCTTCTGGGCTGTGTTGATGACCCTCTGCAGTACTTTCCTGTCCGCAGCTGAGCACCCTGCATACCATGTTGTTATGCTGTACGTTAGGATGCTCTCTATGGTGGCTCTGTAAAATGTCAAATATTTTTCCCTATATGAAGTCATTCTTTTTTGAACAAAACTCAAAACAGAGCCTATTAATCTTTCAGTCATTTCTAACCCCCCCCCCCAAAAAAAAAAAAAAAAAAAATCCCACATGCATACTACCCTTTGGGGCTAAGCCCCGGGTGTTTCAAATGTCTGGCCAAAGTAAGCCCGCAGTCTGAGAGGGAAGTGCTCTGCTGGGGTGAGAGGGTGCTCTGAGGTATTTAAGGTAAGATGTGGCCTGATTATTTGGATCTTATACGTAAACAGAAGGATTTTAAATTCAATTTTGGATTTAACAGGGAGCCATTGAAGCAAAGCCAATATGGCAGAAATATGCTCTCTCTAGTCCCTGTCAGGACTCTCACTGCAGCAAATTTGGGCAACCCTAAATACTGCATAGGGTTAACAAGATAATAGTAGTGTGGTGGATTGCACAGACAGAGTGGCTCAGGGTGGGGTCACATTTCTGGCCTGTAGTTCAGCTCACCCTTGCAAATCACAAAAGTAAAACAAAACATTTGACAAACTGATGAAAGTTATTTGCTATGTCAGATTTTTGAGATTCCCTCTTTCCACTAAACAGAAAATCCAGTTTTATTCTTGCCCTTATTAACACTGTAGTGACTGCTGTAGGGGGATGACAATTTAGTCTTGTTTACTGTCCCTTTAACACCAGTCTTTGAAAGTCTTTAACTCTTTATCACATTTCAGTTCAATGTTGATGCTGACAAAACTTTTAAATAAATATCCTTTCTTCTCGAGCTTTCAGCCACACATCCTACTTTTCCTTAAATTGTGTTTTTTTCCAAGGTTTTTCCAAGGTTTTAAATTAACATATTTTGATATTAATAATAAAACTAATAAAACTGTATGAATAAACACAATCACTGTGTTTATATTTAAAATCAAACTTGTATCATGCTGTCACTCAAAATGCCTCATATTACATTTTATTTAGTCTTTATGGAATGCTAATGAACAGGAATGACCCTCGTTAAATATACATACTGTTTTTACAATGAACATACTCTCTGACCTGCTGGATGAAGATAAATGCACTTTTATTCTTATTGTATGAAATCTGATAGACAGCACACGGCATACAGGATGCATGAGGGCAAATGGACACACACACACGGACACACACGCACACACACACACACACACACACACACACACACACACACACACACACACACACACACACACACACACACACACACAGATGAACCAGTGGAGAGCTTAGTGGAATGAATATTGCCAGTTGTGCTAGCCAGCAGTACTTTAGGAATGATTATGTTATCTATTCAGACAGATCTCAAGGGAAATATTTGAAGCCATAAAACCGCCAGTTTTTCCTTCTGTGCATGTGTGTGTGTGTGTGTGCGTGCGTGTGTGTATGTGTGTGTGTGCGTGTGTGTCCGTGTGTGTGTGTGCGTGTGTGTGGCTGAGTTGGGTGACATTGCTGAGTGCAATGAGCCGATGGCATCTGAAGGTTATTAGCATGGGGAGAATACATTCCGGAACTGGCCAATACAAATACTCGGCTCGCCGTAATGAGGTGTGACTAGACTGTTCTGTTACTATGGAGACCCTCAACAAGCCGGTGTTGCTCTCCCACTCTCTTTCTTAGTTCTCACTTTAAACACCCATTTGGGTGAATCTCATTTGCAGGCCGTATCAAAGGCTGAGCTCGAGTAGTATGATGTGAGGACAGAGGCTGTTCTACATGTGAGCTCTCTGAAGACTGATGGCTGTTCTGGAGCACCAAGAGCTGTGCTCCAGAATCTCACAAGAAAGCCACACGAGTGTGAATTTAATATATACACTCTGAATACAATTCAACATAACCAAGCACGTGTCCGTGTCTGTCAGCGTGTAGTCCAACCTGCATCCTTTCTGTTCTGTAGTGGATTCATACAGAAATGAGCTGTGATATGGATATAATAGCTCTGAGCAACAGGTATATGCTGAGTCCCATTCATCTGTGCTGATACACACTATGCTGAAAGTGTTCAGTCAGTGTATTTTCATTGCTGTTTTTAACAGTTTTTTGTTTTGTTTTTTTGCTTAAATTGTAATCCTGTTTAATATAACATCTCTAATAAAAACCTTGGTTTTACAATAAAAACACTATTAAGCTATTTGAACACCTCTTTCTTATTACACTCTGTCATAACTCAGAGGCATCTTTCAGATACACCTGATCAAGCTTGAGTAACACAGGCCAGTACAGGCTGGGTCAGTAAAGGATTTACTCAGTCAGGTACATTCCACTGTTTGGCCAGTTTTGTGTTGATTTCCAAGGAATGCTCTCTTTCCCAGGTCCCTCTTAGCCTCAGAGCGAGGGCTCTTGGCTGAGGTCCACACTCCACAAAGAGCCCAGGCATTCCAGCTGTCTGCCTTTAATCCAGTGTGTCAGCTCGTGTTAATGTTGCAGCGTGAAATCTGAGGGTGCAAAGCAGCGTGGAATATCTACAAGAAAAAAACCCACCCTAAGAATTCCTCAGGAAACGGCCACCTTGCATCGTTAGCCAGTGGTCTGCTGGTGGTGGAGCTGATGGGGAATTGATGCAAGATATGGCTGATGTGTGACATACGTGTGTGTCAGCAAGGTAGGATGGGAACATTTGAAAGGTAACTAAATGAAGCCACGTAACATCCGAGGAGGCTGCTGGTCTAATCACATGGAACAACAAGGGAAAAATGGAGACCGTGGATTAATGTGAGACTAAATCAGCATTTCCGCTCCTCCTCAGGACCCCTGCAGTCTGCTCTGATACACAATAGGGGAATGACACGCTTCTGTGAACGGTTAATTATCTTAGACACACACACACACTGACACAACCTTGCACGCCGAGAACACGTGCATGGACCACAGTCAGATATGTAGATGAGCATATGCATTATGCTGCAGCGCATAGACATTGTATCCACACACACACACACACACACACACACACACACACACGCACACGCACACACACGCACACACTGTCTGTCTTGCCTCACTCACTTCCTCCTAAATCCGGCTTTCTTCTGCCAAACTCTGTTATATTGTCTCCAATATTTGCTGCAAGCAACATCTATTCATGCAACGCGGAACCATCCAATCTACAGTTACTGTAACACACACTCTCTTGGCTATGTATGTTGTGTATTTGTGGGTGTGTGTACATTTATATAGGACAGCAATGGCTATGTTCCTTTGTACAAAGTATAAAGAAGCCACATGAATGTAAATGGAATCCCCACAAAGGACAAAAGACAGACTCGCAATACCATACACGCGTCCTTCAGTTGATCCACTTCCCACTAGAAGGTGCCACCCAGGATGTCCTGACACTCTGCCAACCTGTGCATGTTTCTGCCGTAGAAGCTTTACAGATGGATTTGGATTTTATCACTTCGTGCAGCTTTGCAGGGTGACTGTGTTCTGATTTGCAGCTGTGTGAGCAGAGATCTGCACTGCATTGTTTCACTGTATTTAAGGATTCAAGTATATTAATGGTTGCAAATTTTAGAGAGCACTAAAAGCTAATCACCACTGTCATTACCTTTTACTTTTTTCTACGGCATCATTTTCCTTTGAGCCATTACTCACAAGCAAAGTTGAATCTAAGGGAATACTAGTCTTAACTATTGGATGTGTTTGCAATTGTCAGATGAATTATTGAGTTTATTTTTTCAACTGTTTCTGATTTTCACATATATGTTTTTCATTTATTTAACAAATCAGAAACATTAATGGTAGTATTAGAACTCTATAAAAGAGAATCCAACAAACTGAACTTTAGGTGGTCTCAGGTTGGGTTTGAAACAGGTCAGCTGCAGTTCAGACATATGGCAAATGGACACCATGATTTAAACAGGCACCTGAGCTTCATATTATAATAGTTTCAGAAGTGAATTTTCCCCCAACTTATCCTCTTGACAATTTCCTCATGTAAAGTTCATGCATTTGTCTAACTTTCCTTCCCATCCTTCCACCGCCACCCGGCCCATCAGAGGTCATGCTGCCCGACATTCTCGTCAGTTTCATGTCGAGCGTCAAATGACAACAACTGTCACTTCAAGGTGCTTTATATTGTAAGGTCGACCCTACAATAATACAACAGAGAAAACCCAACAATCATATGACCCCCTATGAACAAGCACTTTGGCGACAGTGGGAAGGAAAAACTCCCTTTTAACAGGAAGAAACCCCCCGAACCAGGCTCAGGGAGGGGCGGGGCCATCTGCTGCGACCGGTTGGGTTGAGAGAAGGAAGACAGGATAGAGACATGCTGTGGAAGAGAGACAGAGACAGAACTTGAGTCAGACAGTTCTCCCCCAGCTCAGTAGGGGTCCTGTCTTCTTTGGTAATGCTAGCTGGTGTCATGAAATGCCTGTGAGCCTGCATTTCCCCACCTATTTCACCCATTTATAATGTTATACAATGTAAAGATATGATTTTTAAAGTACTTCCACACTTGTAGTTTCAGAGTACTGGAGTTTCTTCGTCGTGTACAAGAGTCTCTATGCATCTGGTTCTAAGATGTGCTGACGGTCCATTTATCAGACGTACAATTACACTTCAGAATTCTGCAGAATGAAACATAAACTTCCACGTCAAACTGACTGGATCATCATTAACTATGAGAGTTACAAATCCAAATCGAACAGTGGCAAGAACCATGCTCAGTCTTGTTTTTGCTGTTTGTGGTGTTGTGCACCAGTTATTTCATGAGTTAAGACTGTCAATGCAGACTTACACATCTAAGGCAGAAATTACCTCAACTGTGGATTCATGCTGCTAAACCAACTGAAATCAAATACAGAGGGTTAAAAGGCAGAAGAATGTGCCACAATTATATGTTGTAACATATCAGGGTAAGTAAATTCTAAAAACACATTTTGTGTCTTAATACAGGTTAAAAATGAACTTTCAGGATCACACACTGTTGCTATACTGATGCTTGAACCCAAAAGCCAGCCTGCTGAGCGGGGTTCAGATCGTATCCTATCAGCCTTTAATGGCTGAGGGGTGAAAAAAAAATCTAAGTGGGTGAAACAGCAGATGGGGTTAGGGGTTCAGTGTGTGAGACTTACAGGTGTTACAGGCAAACTTGCAGGCTAATTAATGGTTTTGCTTACAGATATAGGGTCAGCAGATAGTGTGCATTGCTGTGTGATATCTGATGACACAGCAGTTTGTAAAGGCCGGTACTTTTTTTCTTCTTCAGGAGTTACAGGGTGAGGATCTCATTATCACATCAGTGTCATCTTTCGCTGTTTTCATCCAAAAGCAAGACTGCACCTCCTGTGAGAAAGAAAGAGGAAGAAACTACCACCCTCTTTGTAGACGTGCAGTACATCAGGGCAGGTGTATGCTCTGTAATGCGCCATGCTCAAATGCCATCATTTGAACCTGATTTCTTTGAGTGGCAGGTGACAAAGCAGAGCGGAAACTGGCAGTGAATACATGTGGTTTTTCAATTCAGTTTAATGTTTGTACTGCCAATTCACAGTAACACTCATCAGAAACAGGTTTATATTCAGGTAAGACCCTAAAATGTTATGACGAGAACCCCCAACAATCGAACAATCCCCTATGAGTGAGCACTCAGTGATTGTGAGGACTAAGAACTCGCTTTTAATAGGAAGAGCTCTCAGAACCAGGCCTGCGAGGGACTGCCATGTACTGTGACTTTTTGGGGTGAGCGGAAAGAGACACAGCAAACAGGAAAACCACCGTAAGTTTGACTCTCTGTGGGTGATACTTACAGTAAATGGTCTATGACATCATCCCTCTCACTCTGGCACCATTCGATGGATCAGAATACCTCAAAAGTAGATGGAAAAAAAAAACCCAACAATAAGCTACGTTCTCTTAAAATCTTCATGCTGTACCACTGTAAATGTGTTGTGCAGTTTAATGGTCATAGCAGATGACATTGGGTTATGATGAAGTGGAAATAAGGCACATCTGAATCAACATCACATAGTATGAAGAAAAAGACATTTTGTAAAACAATCACAGATACACAAAGTGAAGTAAATCCAGTTTTCAGTCAGTAGAAGAAGGATGCATAATCAGTGTTGATTGCACTGCTAAAGCTAGCTGGCTATCATCCAACCATCCATAGTGGCAAATACTAAGCGGTCATTCACATCATGGGCCAAACCTGTTAATGGTCTGCCCCAGGGCAACCGCCTCTTTTGGTGTTATTGGTAGGAGAAATTTCAGAGGTTTCCCTTTAAAATGAATCATGGATGGAGCAGGCCATCTACTAATTGGAAAGTTGTTGTTTTAATCCCTGGCTTCTCCAGTCGGCAAGCTAAGACACTAACACCAAGTTGCTCTACAATGCAGTACATATGGTTTACAGCAAAAAATGGGTGAAGGTGGAATGTTGTATGAAGTGGTTTGGGTTCTCAGGTAAAGTAAAATACTGCTAAGTGAAAACATTCACTGTTAATGCCCGAGGCTGTAATTTCTTTGAAATGTTGAGATTTGGTTTTCTTCTGTGGCGCTTCACTCAGTCTTCACGCCCTTCAAAGCCAAGTCTCACATATCACAATAATGCTGATACTTCAGGGCATAGTACGGGTACTAGGTCCAGCTCTCTCCCACAGTGGGTCTTTGTCCTGTCTCTCTCCTCTCACCCCAACCATCACAGTAGATGGCCCCGCCCCTCCCTGAGCCTGGTTCTGCCGGAGGAGTTTTTCCTTTCCACCGTCGCCAAAGAGTTGCTTAAACGCGGTGGCGGTTCAGTATTTTTCTCTGGAATGTAACTCCAAGTTATTTGCAGAAAATGTGCCTATTTGCAGATTTTTTTATAGAGTGTATCTAAAATATTCTGTAATTATTTTCATCTTTTCCCTGACTCATAAATTCAGAAATACATTTTTGTATTTGATGACTCTGAAATGATATTGAAGTCTTTTAGGATGGTAGTTTAGGGTATATTTAGTGTTCAAACTATTAACACAGGCAGTAATAAGCATTTTTAGAGGGTTTGTCAAGTACTTGTGGATTGCTGCTATTTGTGGGCGATGGTGGTCCCTAACCCTCACGAATACTGTGGGTCAACTGTGTTTCGATGTGGAAAGAAATATGGTTCTCTCTCCATAGCACCAACATATCAGTTTGTCACAGGTCGCTGTCTTATATGTGATGAAAAAAGAAGCATCATAAAAGTAAAAAAAAAAGAAAAAAAGAGGCAATTAATGGCTGATGTGAGCAATATGGAGCGTCGTAGCTAACTGTCAGAGTCTCCAAGGAATCTGTAACCATGACAGCAGAGGGCTTCTTTGTGCTTTCAGGGCTTTTGTTCAAATGTCCTGTTTAAAACATTATTAGCTTTCTGTTGACATACCAAGTATTCAGGTGTCCGTAGCTTCCCCTATGCTTTCAGCACAAATGCGATACTTTCACCTGCAGTACTGTGTAACACGATGTCATTTCAAATCCAACAGCAGCGACGTGACTTAATCCTAAACCAAATATTCTGTATATTCAGCCAGTTTTCGTTGGCCTATGTGACTGAGCTTGAAGCATAACTCGGTTTCTTTGAGGTTCATTCCACCACCACCTCTTTTCTTTGTGTTCTGGCAGTTCAGAGAATGATCTCAAATGCACAAGTCTGTTCTTAGGCCCTCTGGTATCAGGGCCTCTCATCTATACTCTAGATGCCGACTCCAATGCAAGCCAACCTATTCTAAACAAAAAAAGGAGGAGAGGAGGTAGAGGGAATGGGAGATAGAGAAAGAGAGTCAGACAGGACAAAGCTGGGAGTGGGGAGAAACTGAACACAGCGTCTGTTGTGTGTACGAAGGGAGGACTTGGCACAAACACTGGCCAGTCTGTAAGAGTATCCTGTGCTCCCTGCTCCATGCCTGCCTCCTCAATACTGCCTTTGTCCAGCCACTGTGCACAGTGACACTGAGAATGCACACACAGCAACACCTGGCCTCTTCAACTCACTGTGTCTCCTCTGCTTTAACACAGGAGGAAGCAGGACGAACACAGGACAACACAAGATAGGATGGGATTGGACGGGACATCAAAGACTCTCATCAACAGAAAAAGAAAAACTTTTATTTGTTCCAACACCTATTGTATCTTTGCATTTTCTTGATCAGCACCCCTGTGAGGCTCTGTTAAAAATAACCTTTGTGTATCATGGGAGAAGCAAGCAACAAATACCTGGGCTGAAAAGTGCCAAAAACTGCAGTTCCTTGAATGGCCACTTGGCGCTGTCTCTAAAACTGTGTCAGGATACATAGAGTCCGATTCTTTAGATCGCAAATACACACGTTTATTATTGTTGATTTTTTTACACTGACCTGTATAAATGTTAATATAGTTAAAAGTTGTGTGTTTTTAAGAGTTGGCAAATTTTCCCAGAATTTCTAAATGTTCTTTTATGGTCTTATTGACTTCTCGAAGTAGTGTTTACAACAAACCTCATCGACCCGTTTACATAGAGACAGGGGTTAAAAACGTGCAGTCAAACAGCGAGTTCTTTTTTTTTTTTGGAGTGTTTTTTGGGGGTCAAGAATTTGACGACAGTATGAACCAAGACAATGATGCTTCCAAAAGCAGCAGCAATGTTCAGAATTTAGATTCTGTATGAATTCACATCCCTATGCTAAACTTTCCCAACAATGTAACAAAAGCCTAACTGCATTTGTGTGAGCAGGTTTTTTGTGAGAGGTAGTCTCTCCTGATATGTGAGAAGAGTAGCTGCAGCGACTGAATGCTGTGAGCACTAGTTACTTTAGTCGGTGATAAAGGTTAAAGATAAGTGGGGCTGGAGTATATTAATTACTGAGAGTCTGTTACTTAAAGTGAAAAGAGCTCTTCATTATTTTTGCAAATTAACACAGTAAACTGGGTAAAAAGACAAAAAGAATGGCAATCAGAAGGCTGTTTGTGTGTGTGCGTGAGACTGAGAGAGAACTGCAAGAAGAGCTGGTGGTGGGCGGCGCTCTTTTAGCAATCTGATCTTTGCAGAGAGAGGAGCTGAGGGAGATAAAAGGAGAAAGGAGCGTTGTCCGAGCCTAGCTACAGGAAAAGGACGATTAGAGCAGAGCCTGGTATCAGGTGTGCAGGTCTGCAATCCCAGCCAATCACACTGCGAGTACATTAGGCCAGACAGCAGCTTGACTCCACTGCTCTAACCCCTCCACCATCTCTCCAGCCAATCCATTCCATTCACGTCCCACCCCATCAAATGTCTACCTCTCTCACCCGCCTGTCTCTCTTCTGTGATGATGCACTCCTCCTCCCTCTTTTCTTACCATCTATCCTTGAATTATGTTCAAATGAAACAAAGCAGTCATGTTTTCTCTAGAAGCTCCGCCCCCTGGAAAGGACATCCTCATCCAAAATAGTCATTTTTTGTCTCGCGTTGGAAATGTTCTTGCAGTTTGGAGTTCTACACTTTGAAAGTCAATAAAAATCTGAAGCTAAAATCCCCGTAAGAGTGTGCAGACCCTTTTACTGAGGTAACATGTTTTTACTGGTATGTGCTGGGTATGGTTATCGAGCAAACATGAAAAACATAGCTAACGCTAACTGAAATTAAATGATATCCTAATCAAATTAGTCCATCCATCCATTCGCTTCCGCTTATCCTTTTCAGGGTCGCGGGGGGCGCTGGAGCCTATCCCAGCTGTCATAGGGCGAGAGGCAGGGTACACCCTGGACAGGTCGCCAGTCTGTCGCAGGGCCAACACACAGGGACAAACAACCATTCACACTCACATTCACACCTAGTGGCAATTTGGATTATCCAATTAACCTATCCCCACAAGCTGCATGTCTTTGGACTAATCAAATCAAATCAAATCAAATCAAATTAGTAATAACCTAATATAATGTTATTTAAGATTGTTTGCATTTTTTTAAACCTAAACTTACAGACCATGACACACTTTCACCAGTGTGTGTAATAAACGGTACCAGCACTGTCTTCATTACACAAGCTAATGTAGCGTGGGGATACAGCCGGCTTGTTGAAACATGCCTGCTGCCACATCATGGGGGAAATGTAAGTTTATGTAAGGTCGTATGTTTGGGATGTTTACTCTTCTATAGATTTAATTTTTATTCTTGTCCTAAAAAGTAGTTTTATTAACATCAGCGTGGCTGCTGTTAGATATATATATATATTTTATCTTTAATACACATGTGCCCTATTATTTTATATTTAACAACTGCCTCATAATTTTAATTGAAGTAACATAAGGATAGTAAGAGATTCTTTATATAGCGTATTTCACAGACAGATGTCACAAAGTGCTTCACATGAGAGGTAACAAAAACACAATACAGTCATAAATACATCATAAACGCACCAGTCTGATTCAAAGCTTTTTGAAATAAAAATGTCTTTTTGAAGGCCTCCAGAGTCCAAACTCCGTAGAAATAGAGGAAGTGCATTCATGTCCATGTAGTGCTCCAAAGATTAAAGCCAAAAATTTTTAATGGAACCTAGATCTGATTGGTAGCCAGTGTAGCGACTTTACAACAGGAGTTATATGGGCTCCTTTGTTTGAGCGAGTCAGCAGTCTCGCTGCAGAATTTTGAACAACCTGGAAATGAGCCAAGCCTTTCTTGTTTAGACAAATTAACAGACTATTACAGTATTTGAGTCTTGTAGAGACAAAAGCGTGGATTATCATCTCAGGTTCACTTGTTGACACCACTGATCTAAGTTTTGAGATGTTCCTCAAATGAAAAAAGCAGTTGTTACTGTCTGATTTAAGTTTTGCTACAATGAAAAAGCTTAATCAAAAATGATGCCTACATTTCTGAGGCTACACTTCTGTGAGGAACCTAAAGCACCCAGTCGCTGTTTAATGTCAGACATTGCACTGTCCAGTGCAATAATCTGTCTAGGTTTAGCTGTAAATAATTGTTGTTCAAACATTAGATGATTACATACATCAGGAAACTGCTGTATTAGCTGGCCTAGAGGAAGAATGTAAATTAAGAACAAAATAGGTCCCAGCATGGAGCCCTGAGAAACTCCACACAGCAGCTCTGCAGATTCAGACATAATCTGGTTTGCAGACACACAGATATGTAGGATGAAAACCACTCTAGAACAGAGACAGACATCACACATTTATGTTTCATCCTTTACTGCACACATGTGTATTGTAGAATACAGTGTAGAGAAGAGAATGGAGATCTATATCACACACCACACTGGGACAAAGCACCACCCTGGAGCTTGGAAGTAGACTGGCACGCACTGACACCACCAGGTGAAAACAACTCTATGAATTCTGGTGTCCCACTGTCCCGCTACCTCTCCCCATCTCTCTACTTCTACAGGCCTGACTGGAGGATAGGTCTTTTTGTTTGTGCCACACAGGGCTTAAGATGACCCGAGGGATGGGCCGAAAAGCCAAATAAGGTGGGGGCCAAGTTTAAACCGCAGCCAAAGAAAAGGGAAAACTTAAATAATCACTCCTGCTGCAGTGGTTCAAACTATTTAAATAAAACAGATGAAATAAGGGCACTAGCTAGTGGGGAATGCCAAATTAAATAAGTATGTTTTCAACTGTGTTTTGAAAGATTTAACAGAGTCCAAGGCACGAATAGTAACAGGAAGACTATTCCAGAGGTTCGGTGGAGCTGAGACAAAAGCACGATTGCCTCCGCCAGAACAGGAGCACAGAGGATGCAGTCTCCATCGCACTTCACTCTGTCCTCTCACACCTGGACAACAACAACACCTACGCCAGAATGCTGTTTATAGACTTCAGTTCAGCATTCAATACAATCCACCCCTCACAACTCATCAGGAAACTGACAGGCCTGGGCATCAGTTCCCTCATCTGCAAATGGTTACTGGACTTTCTGACCAACCGCCCCCAACATGTCCGGCTGGATAACCACTGCTCATCTACCATCACGATGAACACCGGTGTACCACAAGGCTGTGTGATGAGCCCTTTCCTCTACTCCCTCTTCACCCACGACTGCAGACCTGCTGATGGTTCCAACACCATCATTAAGTTTGCAGATCACACCACGGTGATTGGGAGGAGGTGGATCGTCTGGCTGAGTGGTGCGACAGAAACAACCTGCTGCTTAACACTGAGAAGACTAAGGAGCTCATCGTGGACTACAGGAGGAATGCTGACCCACATCCACCCATCCACATTAAGGGGACAGCTGTGGAGCGTGTGAGCAGCTTCAAGTTCCTGGGAGTCCACATCGCCGAGGATCTCATCTGGACGACCAACTGCTCCAAGCTGGTCAAGAAGGCTCACCAGCGCCTCTTCTTCTTGAGGACTCTGAGGAAGAACCACCTGTCCTCAGACATCCTGGTGAACTTCTATCGCTGCACCATCGAGAGCATCCTGACCAACTGTATAACAGTCTGGTACGGGAACTGCTCTGCCTCGGACCGGAAGGCGTTGCAGAGGGTCGTGAAAACTGCCCAGCGCATCGCCGGAGCACCACTTCCTGCCATAAAAGACATCTACAGGAAGCGGTGTCTGAAAAGGGCTGGGAAAATCATCAAAGACCCCAGTCACCCATCACATGGACTCTTCACCCTCCTGCCCTCTGGGAGGCACCACAGGAGCCTCCGGACTAAGACCACCAGGTACCGGAACAGCTTCTTCCCCACAGCTGTCAGACTCCTGAACTCTGCCTCCTGACATCTGACCCACGTTAAACTCATGGACTGAACATACACACACCCACAACCACCTACACACACACACAATGGACAACTGTACCCTCAAACACACAATAATAACATGGACTGAACCACCACTCACAACCACTAGCACTTTATATAGCCTCTGTAGAAATTATCCATATATCTCATTTATCTTAACTGCACTACTGTATAGCTCTGTGTAAATAATCATTCTGTACATACGATAATTTTTAATCCTACAACTGTTTACAACTTGCATAGTTCCCATTTCTGTATAACTGTATATTTCAGATTTCTGTAAAGTTATTTATTTCATATTCTGTATAGTTTTTCATATTTATATCCTGTTCAAAGCCTGTACATAGCTTGTACTCTATCTGTAAAGTTAAAGACATTCACACTATTGGAGACAGCATCCTCATTACGGAACGGGCATCTTCACATGCTCTTCCCCCCAGTGTGCTAGTGCAGCCAACCGTACTGTTCTCCAAGATGCTTGCTAGAGACAGGTTTCTGGTGCTCATGAGCAACCAGTCACTAAAAGACACTGCCATTCCCATGGGCACTGTGATTGCACACCTGCATGTAGCTGATATACAGGGAGTGCAGAATTATTAGACAAATGAGTATTTTGTCCACATCATCCTCTTCATGCATGTTGTCCTACTCCAAGCTGTATAGGCTCGAAAGCCTACTACCAATTAAGCATATTAGGTTATGTGCATCTCTGTAATGAGAAGGGGTGTGGTCTAATGACATTAACACCCAATATCAGGTGTGCATAATTATTAGGCAACGTCCTTTCCTTTGGCAAAATGGGTCAAAAGAAGGGCTTGACAGGCTCAAAAAATAGTGAGATATCTTGCAGAGGGATGCAGCAGTCTCAAAATTGCAAAGCTTCTGAAGCGTGATCATCGAACAATCAAGCGTTTCATTCAAAATAGTCCACAGGGTCGCAAGAAGCGTGTGGAAAAACCAAGGCGCAAAATAACTGCCCATGAACTGAGAAAAGTCAAGCGTGCAGCTGCCAAGATGCCACTTGCCACCAGTTTGGCCATATTTCAGAGCTGCAACATCACTGGAGTGCCCAAAAGCACAAGGTGTGCAATACTCAGAGACATGGCCAAGGTAAGAAAGGCTGAAAGACGACCACCACTGAACAAGACACACAAGCTGAAACGTCAAGACTGGGCCAAGAAATATCTCAAGACTGGTTTTTCTAAGGTTTTATGGACTGATGAAATGAGAGTGAGTCTTGATGGGCCAGATGGATGGGCCCGTGGCTGGATTGGTAAAGGGCAGAGAGCTCCAGTCCGACTCAGACGCCAGCAAGGTGGAGGTGGAGTACTGGTTTGGGCTGGTATCATCAAAGATGAGCTTGTGGGGCCTTTTCGGGTTGAGGATGGAGTCAAGCTCAACTCTCAGTCCTACTGCCAGTTTCTGGAAGACACCTTCTTCAAGCAGTGGTACAGGAAGAAGTCTGCATCCTTCAAGAAAAACATGATTTTCATGCAGGACAATGCTCCATCACACGCGTCCAAGTACTCCACAGCGTGGCTGCAAGAAAGGGTATAAAAGAAGAAAAACTAATGACATGGCCTCCTTGTTCACCTGATCTGAGCCCCATTGAGAACCTGTGGTCCATCATCAAATGTGAGATTTACAAGGAGGGAAAACAGTACACCTCTCTGAACAGTGTCTGGGAGGCTGTGGTTGCTGCTGCACGCAATGTTGATGGTGAACAGATCAAAACACTGACAGAATCCATGGATGGCAGGCTTTTGAGTGTCCTTGCAAAGAAAGGTGGCTATATTGGTCGCTGATTTGTTTTTGTTTTGTTTTTGAATGTCAGAAATGTATATTTGTGAATGTGGAGATGTTATATTGGTGTTACTGGTAAAAATAAATAATTGAAATGGGTATATTTGTTTTTTGTTAAGTTGCCTAATAATTATGCACAGTAATAGTCACCTGCACACACAGATATCCCCCTAAAATAGCTAAAACTAAAAACAAACTAAAAACTACTTCCAAAAACATTCAGCTTTGATATTAATGAGTTTTTTGGGTTCATTGAGAACATGGTTGTTGTTCAATAATAAAATTATTCCTCAAAAATACAACTTGCCTAATAATTCTCCACTCCCTGTAGTGACTGATGGCTCAGGCCCAAACACAAAAGCTTCCCCTAAGCTTGACCCATCTCTTTTTAATTTTGGGGACTCTCCTATACCAGCTGAATGGAAACAGAGGCTTAGTCAGAAACTTGCAGAGAGAGGTAATGTTTTCTCGACAGATGTGGGTTTGGCTAAAGGAGTTCAACACCACATCTGTCTAGCTGACCCCTTCCAAGTGTGGTCCCGCCGTGTAGCCACAGGTGATCTGAATGACTTACGCTGCCACCTTCAAGGACTTCTGGCAGCAGGGATAATAAAAGAATTAAGGAGTCCCTATGCTTCCCCCATTGTCTTACTACAAAAATAAACGGAGCGGTTGCGCATGTGCGTGGACTATCGAACCCTAAATCGCAGAGCTATTCCTGACCAATATACAGTACCCTGTATTCACAAGGCTTTGGACTGTTTGTCTGGAAGCAGGTGGTTCTCAGTCTTGGATTTGCATAGTGGATACTACAAAATTCCCATGGTGGAAGAGGACATGGTGCTTAGATCGCTTCATGATTAGTCAGGTCACCTGGGGGTGGACAAGACTGTGGAGCTCATACGAGACCGATTGTGCTGGCCTAGGATGAGTACAGAAATTGAGCAGTACATCAGGAAATGTGTTGCACGCAAAGCACCCAAACAGCGAGCTGCACCATTGAACCAAATTTACCAGCAGTGGGCCACTCGATCTGGTGTGTATCGATTTTCTGTCCTAGAGCCAGACTCCCAGGGATATGCTAACATTCTAGTAGTGACTGATCACTTTACCAGGTATGCACAAGCTTTTCCAGCTAAAGACCAAAAAGCCTCTACAGTAGCCAAGATTCTGAGTGAACGGTAATTTGTACATTATGGACTTTCAGCATGGATACATTCTGACCAGGGACATGATTTCGAGAGTAAGCTGATCCAAGATCTTCTAAGAGTTTTAGGGATCCAGAAATCCAGGACAACCCCTTATCATCCCCAAGGAGATCCACAGCCGCAGAGATTTAACTGGATGTTACTTTCCATGCTGGGAACATTGGATCCCAAGAAGAAACATACGTGGAATCAATCCATCAGTCATTTTGTACATGCGTACAGAAGCAACCGGGTACTCACCCTACCTGCTAATGTTTGGCAGAGAAGCCTGGCTGCCTGTGGACATCTGTTTCGGAATCAAGGATGAGACACAAAGCAGTCTGACGCACCCCCAGTACATAGCTAAGCTGAAAGCTGATTTGCAACAAGCTAATTGCCTAGCAACAGAGGCTGCTCACAAAAGTCATCAGAAAAACAAGAAAGCTCATGACAAGCATATGAAAGAACAGAGCTTGGCACCAGGAGACCAAGTGTTGATGAAGAATTTTGGTGTTACTGGAAAGCACAAGTTGAAGAATAAGTGGAGAACTGCACCTTAAATTGTGCTTGACAAATTGCCCCATCTACCAATATACAGAGTGAAACCTGGGGGTGGAGAAAATGGTGTATCGTAACCACTTGCTACCCATTGGGTATCTAGTAAGACTACCAAATGGTGGCGCTGTCACTTGGTGTTCGCTCGCTCTGCGGTAGAGTATCACTTCCTGTTCCTGCTCAAACACAGTGGTGTTTCTGAGTAGCTTATTTGCTTAGCAATTTAATTAACAACTTTTAAATACATTCTTTTCCATAGTATAATCTTCGCGTGCTTCATCCGAAGCACACTTTCTGTGTACTCACTACCTAATTTATAGCCAAAGTATTCACTCACTGTCTCTGTACTGTTTCGCTAGCTTAGCTTAGCTTAGCTTGTAGCCGACTCGTTAGCACCGTGGCTACTTCACCTGTCCCTCCTGCACTTTCTTGCTCATTGTGTCAGATGTTTAGTTACTCCTCGGCCTCCTTTAGCAGTAATGATATCTGTAACAAATGTAGCATATTTACAGCGCTGGAGGCCAGGATTACTGAATTGGAGACTCGGCTTCACACCCTTCATTCACCCATAGCTAGCCAGGCCCCTGTAGCTGGTGCAGCCGAAGATAGCGTAGGCCCCGCTAGCTGTTCCCCGGCAGACCCCAAGCAGCTGGGGAAAGAGGGCGGCTGGGTCACGGGGAGGAGGAAGCATAGTCCTAAACAGAAGCCCCAGGTACACCACCAACCCGTTCATGTGTCTAACCGTTTTTCCCCACTCGGCGACACACCCGCCGGGGGTCAAACTCTGGTAATTGGTGATTGTGTTCTCAGACATGTGAAGCTAGAGACACCGGCAACCATAGTCAATTGTCTTCCAGGGGCCAGAGCAGGCGACATTGAAGGAAATTTAAAACTGCTGGCTAAGGGTAAACGTAAATTCAGTAAGATCATAATTCACGTCGGCAGTAATGACACCCGGTTATGCCAATCGGAGGTCACTAAAATCAATATTGAATCGGTGTGCAACTTTGCCAAAACAATGTCGGACTCTGTAGTTTTCTCTGGTCCCCTCCCCAATCAGACCAGGAGTGACATGTTTAGCCGCATGTTCTCCTTAAATTGCTGGCTGTCTGAGTGGTGTCCCAGAAACGATGTGGGCTTCATAGATAATTGGCAAACCTTCTGGAGGAAACCTGGTCTTGTTAGGAGAGACGGCATCCATCCCACTTTGGATGGAATCAGAATCAGAATCAGAATACTTTATTGATCCCTGGGGGAAATTATTTTTTGTTACAGTGCTCCATTTTAAACCAACATTAAGACAAGACAGACAATACGCTAACTAAGAATAGTACAATATATACATATATATACATACATACATACATAAGTCACTTATAAATAAATAGTTGGAAAAGAAACATGTGTAGCTGTAGCAGCAAACAGTGTGTTAAGTGGATGCGTTGTACAGGGAGATGGCCACAGGCAGGAATGATTTCCTGTGTCGTTCAGTGGTGCTTTTCGGTAATCTCAGTCTCTCACTGAACGAGCTCCTGTGACTGACCAACATGTCATGGAGTGGGTGGGAGGTGTTATCCAACATTGTCTTTATCTTGGACAGCATCCGCCTCTCCGACACCACCTTGAGGGAGTCCAGCTCCATCCCCACAACATTGCTGGCCTTACGGATCAGTTTATTAAGTCTGTTGGCATCTGCGACCCTCAGCCTGCTCCCCCAGCATGCAACAGCATAGAGGATCGCACTGGCCACAACAGACTCATAGAAAATCCTCAGCATTTTCTGGCAGATGTTGAAGGACCTCAGTCGCCTCAAAAAATAGAGACGACTCTGGCCCTTCCTGTAAAGTGCTGTGGTGTTTTTAGCCCAGTCCAGTTTATTGTCAATGTGTACTCCAAGGTATTTATAGTCCTCCACAATGTCAACACTGACCCCCTGGATTGAAACAGGGGTCAAGTGTTTCCTGGTCTTCCTGAAGTCCACGATCAGTTCCTTGGTCTTTGCCATGTTGAGCTGCAGATGATTCTGCTCACACCACGTGACAAAGGAGTCGACCACAGCCCGGTACTCTGTCTCATCATCCCTGCTGGTGCATCCAACCACCGCAGAGTCATCAGAAAACTTCTGAAGATGGCATGTCTCTGTGCAGTGGCTGAAGTCTGTGGTGTAGAGGGTGAAGAGGAAGGGGGAGAGGACAGTCCCCTGTGGTGCCCCTGTGTTGCTAATCACCTTGTCAGACACACACTGTGGGAGACGTACATATTGTGGTCTTCCTGTCAGGTAATCAACAATCCAGGACACCAGAGAAGCATCCACCTGCATCGCTGCTAACTTATCACCCAGGAGGGTCGGCCTGATGGTGTTGAAAGCACTGGAAAAGTCAAAAAACATGACCCTCACAGTGCTCGCCGGCTGGTCCAGATGGGTGTAGACACGATTGAGCAGGTAGATGATGGCGTCCTCTGTTCCGAGACGAGGCTGATAAGCGAACTGAAGGGGATCCAGATGTGGTCTTACTATGGGTCGCAGCTGGTCCAGGATGAGCCTTTCCAGGGTCTTCATGATGTGGGAGGTCAGTGCCACAGGCCTGTAATCCTGGGGGCCACTGGGACGAGGCGTCTTTGGTACAGACCCAGCATAAACAGTTTATGAAAGACTCCACACAGCTGGGGGGCACAGGTCTTGAGGACAAGGGGACTCACTCCGTCTGGTCCAGCAGACTTGCCTGAGTGAAGTCTCCTCATTTGCATCTCAACCTGGTATTGAGTGAAGGTGATGGGTGGGGGAGGGGTGTCAGGAATCTCACAGGAGGCAACATGTGAAGAGAGAGGCTGGCACAGTGGTGTGGCTCTGTGTGGCACTTTGGATGGAGCAGCTCTCATTTCTAGAAATATGGACAAATTTATTAAACCCCCCAAAATATGACTATCCAGAGTTGGGACCAGGAAGCAGAGTTGCAGTCTTACACGCCTCTCTGCAGCTTCTCTCCTCCTGCTACCCCCCCAAAAACCCATCTCCATAGAGACTGTGTCAGCTCCCAAACAGACAAAAAACAAACTAAAAACCATCAACAAACAACTTAAACATAAACAATTACAAAGAAAGAACAATACAGTATCCACATCTGAACCAAAGAGTAAAACAGTGAAATGTGGATTATTAAATATTAGGTCTCTCTCCTCCAAGTCTCTGTTAGTACATGACTTAATAATTGATCAACAAATTGATTTACTCTGCCTTACAGAAACCTGGTTGCAGCAGGATGATTATGTTAGTTTAAATGAATCAACACCCCCGAGTCATTCTAACTACCAGAAATCTCGAAGCACAGGCCGGGGGGGGGGGGGCGGTGTGGCAGCAATTTTTCACACCAGCCTATCAATTAATGAAAGACCAAGACAGACTTTTAATTCATTTGAAAGCCTGGTGCTTAGCCTCGTCCACCCCAGCTGTGAAACTCAGAAACCAGTCTTACTTGTTATCATCTATCGTCCACCTGGGCCTTACACAGAGTTTCTGTCTGATTTCTCAGACTTTATATCTGATTTAGTTCTCAGCTCAGATAAAATAATTATTGTGGGTGATTTTAACATCCATGTACATGCTAAAAATGACAGCCTCAACATGGCATTTAATCTGTTATTAGACTCAATTGGCTTCTCTCAAAATGTAAAAGAACCCACCCACCACTTTAATCACACTCTAGATCTTGTTTTAACATATGGCATAGAAACTGAACTTTTAACAGTGTTTCCTGAAAACCCTCTCCTGTCTGATCATTTCCTGATAACATTTACATTTACAATAATTGATTACACAGCAGTGGAGAGTAGACTTTATCACAGTAGATGTCTTTCTGAAAGCGCTGTAACTAAGTTTAAGAATATAATCCACCCACTGTTATCATCTTCAATGCCCTGTACCAACATAGAGCAGAGCAGCTATCTGAACGCTACCCCAACAGAGGTCGATTATCTTGTTAATAATTTCACCTCCTCACTACGTACGACTCTGGATACTGTAGCTCCTGTGAAAACTAAGGTCTCTAATCAGAAGTACCTGACTCCGTGGTATAATTCTCAAACACGTACCCTAAAGCAGATGACTCGTAATCTGGAGAGGAAATGGCGTGTCACAAATTTAGAGGATCATCATTTAGCCTGGAGAAATAGTTTGCTGCTTTATAAGAAAGCCCTCCGCAAAGCCAGAACATCTTACTATTCATCACTGATTGAAGAAAATAAGAACAACCCCAGGTTTCTCTTCAGCTCTGTAGCCAGGCTGACAAAAAGTCAGAGCTCTTCTGAGCCAACCATCCCTTTAACGTTAACTAGTAATGACTTCATGAACTTCTTCACAAATAAAATTTTTATCATTAGAGAAAAAATTACCAGTAATCATCCCACAGATGTAATATTATCTACAGCTACTCTTAGTACCATTGATGTTAAGTTAGACTCTTTTTCTCCAATTGATCTTTCTGAGTTAACTTCAATAATTACTTCCTCCAAGCCATCAACGTGTCTTTTAGACCCGATTCCTACAAAACTGCTCAAGAAGTCCTGCCATTAATTAATTCTTCGATCTTAAATATGATCAACCTATCTCTAATGATCGGCTATGTACCACAGGCCTTCAAGCTGGCTGTAGTTAAACCTTTACTCAAAAAGCCATCTCTAGACCCAGCAGTCTTAGCTAATTATAGGCCAATCTCCAACCTTCCTTTCATATCAAACATCCTTGAAAGAGTAGTTGTCAAACAGCTAACAGATCATCTGCAGAGGTTTATTTGAAGAGTTTCAGTCAGGTTTCAGAGCTCATCACAGCACAGAAACAGCTTTAGTGAAGGTTACAAATGATGTTCTTATGGCCTCTGACAGTGGACTCATCTCTGTGCTTGTCCTGCTAGACCTCAGTGCAGCATTCGATACTGTCGACCATAATATCCTATTAGAGCGATTAGAACATGCTGTAGGTATTACAGGTACTGTGCTGCAGTGGTTTGTATCATATCTATCTAATAGACTCAAATTTTTTCATGTAAATGGAGAGTCCTCTTCACACACTGAGGTTAATTATGGAGTTCCACAGGGTTCAGTGCTAGGACCAATTCTGTTTACATTATACATGCTTCCCTTAGGCAGTATCATTCGAAGACATAGCATACATTTTCACTGCTATGCAGATGACACCCAGCTCTATCTGTCCATGAAGCCAGATAACACACACCAATGAGTTAAACTGCAGGAATGTCTTAAAGACATAAAGACCTGGATGGCTGCGTTCTTCCATTTGCGCAACATCTCTAAAATTAGAAATATCCTGTCTCAGAGTGACGCTGAAAAACTAGTTCATGCATTTATTGCTTCCAGGCTGGACTACTGTAATTCATTATTATCAGGATGTCCAAAAAACTCACTGAAAAGCCTTCAGCTAATCCAAAATGCTGCAGCAAGAGTCCTGACAGGGACTAGAAAGAGAGAGCATATTTCTCCTGTTTTGGCTTCCCTTCATTGGCTTCCTGTTAAATCCAGGATTCAAAATCCTGCTCCTCACATACAAGGTCTTAAATAATCAGGCCCCATCTTATCTTAATGACCTTGTAGTACCATATCACCCTATTAGAGCACTTCGCTCTCGCTCTGCAGGCCTACTTGTTGTTCCTAGAGTATTTAAAAGTAGAATGGGAGGCAGAGCCTTCAGTTTTCAGGCCCCTCTTCTGTGGAACCAGCTTCCAGTTTGGATTCAGGAGACAGACACTATCTCTACTTTCAAGATTAGGCTTAAAACTTTCCTTTTTGCTAAAGCATATAGTTAGGGCTGGACCAGGTGACCCTGAATCCTCCCTTAGTTATGCTGCAATAGACATAGGCTGCCGGGGGATTCCCATGATGCATTGAGTTTTTCCTTTCCAGTCACCTTTCTCGCTCACTATGTATTAACAGACCTCTCTGCATTGAATCATATCTGTTATTAACCTCTGTCTCTCTTCCACAGCATGTCTTTTATCCTGTCTTCCTTCTCTCACCCCAACCGGTCGCAGCAGATGGCCCCGCCCCTCCCTGAGCCTGGTTCTGCCGGAGGTTTCTTCCTGTTAAAAGGGAGTTTTTCCTTCCCACTGTTGCCAAAGTGCTTGCTCATAGGGGATCATATGATTGTTGGGTTTTTCTCTGTATCTATGAAGCGCCTTGAGGCGACTTATGTTGTGATTTGGCGCTATATAAATAAAATTGAATTGAATTGAATTGAATATTGAACCAGAGTCGTTTGCTAGACCTGGCACTCGATCCCAAAGGGGATTCGCCAAGGCTAAACCAGTTGAAAATCTGGGAGATACAATATCTTCTTCAGAGTCTGAATCTGAAGATGCATGTTTGACACGAGTCTCACACATGGATTGAGAAAACCTTCCGTTACTGTCAGAACAGTTTTTGAGGGACCGAGGTCAAAAGCCAAATGTGTTGCATCTTGAGAGTTCAACCACTCATTTGGCAGATGTTGAAAGAAATCCAGATGATTATAACCCTCCAGATCTCCATCTGAACTCTGAGGCAGTTACAGTGATTGGCCCTGAGGAGGAAGCCAAAGAGAGTGGGATGTCACTGAAAGCAGAGGAGCATGCGGTGGGCCAGCCACAAAGACTAAAGAGGCCTGTGGTGAGACTGAGTTATGATGAACTCGGACAATCATCTGATCAGCCTGTAGAGGTTTTGAGCCATGGGGTTTTAGTGGGAAGTGGTACTTATAGAGATTCACGAGTTAACACTTGCCAGACTTCATGGTGTCACCCGCTACCACTATGCCCTTCCTGTTTTAAGTTAGAGCTTGATGTACAGAGCACAGATTTTTGTGTTATAGGAGCATCAAGCACGTCTAGAAGGGGGAGGGTATAGCCCGGATGGGAATTCAGGAGTAGATACTCATAATTCCCATGGACTTAAATGCCACAGTAACATAAGGTGTTCACAGTTAATTTCATGTGATGTAAATGTAACCGGAATGTAATTTGCCCTGTAATTTGTCACAAGGTAATTGTAGGTAGAGCAACAAAAACTATGATGTTAATCATAAAGTATGATTTCCTGGTATGCAACTCTTACGGTGCGTTCACACCGAACCCGATAGACACGACCAGAGCGTCAAGTTTACATGTAAAGTCAATGGAGGAGCACGATGAAACGCAACTGGAGGTTCCGCGAAAATTCAGAAGCAGATTTGCATCTGAAAACACGTCAGCGCGACTGACGTGTTTGACGCGTGAATAAAAATACTCGCGTCAGTTTGTGTGTTGCATTTTGTGCATTCGTATCGCGTCTAACGCTCGACTTGGAAAAATCTGAACTCCAGCGTCAAGTCGCACCGCAACAACCAATCAGGAACCTGGTGACGTGGCTCTGACCTAGTTCAAAGGGGCAGGTCCAGCCAAAGCCATTCATTCTTCATTCAATATGGAGGAAAGGCTCATCAACGCTGTAGCAAACCATCTGGAGCTGTACGACAACACCTGCTTTTTGTACCGAGACATGAATAAACAGGACCTAGATTGGAGGAAGATATGTGAAGAGATCGGGCAACCTGGTAAGTTCAATAATTTCTCTTTTGAAATTTTTGACTGACCCGGGGGAGCTGCGCAAAAAGCTAGCAAGCCACCGCTATTTTCCCACAGATGTACAAATACCTTTCCGCTAACAAGATAATGTGTTTATTCAGAGGACATCTGCAGGAGAAAGTGGAAGAGCCTCAGGGACACATAATCCAAGGAGAAGAGGACGGAGAACGAGAAGAGGAGTTGGTCTGCAGCAGGATTGGGGAGGAGATGGAAGTTCTTCGTGGTCATGGGGTTTCTGGACCCCTTTCTCACTCTGTGGGAGACTAGCGGCAATATGGTCGGGACCGTGGAGAACTTCCCCACCCCGAGGACCACGGAGAGCTCGGAGAGGCAGCAGGGGAGTCACAGTCAGAAGGTATGTTTACAATGAATTAATGTAGGTAGTTAATTTATGCATGTTGTCAGATTTTTTTATTGCACAGTACAACTTTCAACAATGCGCATTGCATTCTGCAGCCTGATTGACAAATCTCCTCCGTGTCGTGTCTCCTGTGCTTGCCAAATTGATCATGTTTGGTTTTGATAACCATCACGTCCAATAGAAAAAACAGCACAAAAACACCCATTACTATGACCCTCATTCGGAAATAGACACCTGCACCGGGAGGGAAAAAGGTGCACAAAAGTGGCAGGCAGATGAAAAAAAAACGCGGCATAATAACACTTTTACTACGTTTTGAAATCTACAAAGGTTTGCACTTTGAGAATCAACTTGTGAGAACTGTGACTAATGCTCATGTGTAGGGATGGGTACCGGTTCTGACATAAACGGTAGTAACCAGACCGAAAAGCAGCGCACATTTCGGTGCTTTATTTCGGTGCTTTTTTTTCCCTGAGATGTCATACACTTTGGATTCCAGCCAATCATTTTACCTTTGCAAGCGTAGTAGGCGGGCCAAGGTACGTACGTTCTTTTAGAGCAGAGCTACAGATTAAAAATGGCCAAGGCGAAGCGGTCAAAGTCTGGCTGTACTTCACAGCAAAATATGCAAACTCAGCAGCAACAAGTGCTTTAAGCTGATACTGTGATACTGTCAAAGGAGGTAACACCTCGAATCTGATGAAACACCTGGCGACGTATAGCATTTTGTTAAAAGCCAAGAAATGCGCCGTATTTGATAGTGTTGCTGTGAGACCTCACACCGAGCACATCTACTGCCCGTGGGTTGTCTGTTATCTGATCCGGAGCAACATCCCCCAAAAACCCGAAGAGGAGAGTCCTGGCCCCTAGCCCTGCCAGTGTAGCAGAAATGATGAGGATGATGATGCAGCAGCAGCCGTTCTTCTCTGCGTGAGTAACTTAATGTTGTTCGTGTGTAATTTACATTGAGTAGGCTAACCACGTTATTACATTAATGCATGTAAGGTGAACTAGCAAACATCATCATAGCTACATGCGGCTGTCTTCTTGTTTGATGGCAGATACTCCCTTCACCCTGGCCAAAAAGGCTAAAATGACCAAAGAAAAAGTGGGAAACAGTTAAACATGAGAGGTTTTTCGACAAAGTTTGTGTTTTTTTTCCATTGTTTAAGCACTGCTTCCAGCCAAGAGTGATACCATAAATCCCCTACAGCTGCAGAAAAGGCTAACATTGTTATCTTTTTACAAAAAAACAGCTGAACATGAGAGGTTTTTGGACCAATTTTGTGTTCTCCATTCTTTAAGCGGTTTGAGCACCGTTTAAGCACCGGCACAGTTTCAAAAGTACCGGTTTGGTACTGGTATCGGATAAAACCTAAACTATACCCATCCCTACTCATGTGTGTGTGACAAAGTCTATAAAGTGTGTGGCGAGGAGCTAGTTATTCTGAGAACCCCTGCTGCAATAAATGAGGGACCACTGTATATAATTTCTCTATGACTATTGTTTTCAACCTGTCAACATTTAATATTGTCTTGACAGAGCCAACTGATGCTGCAGCAGAGCATCCCCTGTTGCTTCTCCTGGCTCCCCAGTCCCTGGTCCCTTAGCTCCTGCTGCTGCACCCACATGTATGTACAGCAAGCACTGATAGCTTTTTACATCCTGTTTTTTTCAATGTTGAAAATCTAGTAGCAGCCTTCTCATTACTTTGTGTTGTTTTGTGCTGTGTTTTACAGGCCCACAGAGGAGGATGGCTCCGAGGCGGACGAAGTCCCAGGACGGTCCATCAGCGGTGGAGCTGGCCATCCTGGAGTCCCTGAAGAGGCCACGCCAGTCTCCAATGGAGCATTTCCTCCTCGGCCTTGTTCCTGCTCTGGAGAGCATGCTGCCTCAGACGAGAGAATTAGTGAAATTTTAAATTTATAAATTAGTTTTTGAAAACAGCACAGCTGTGTTAATTTTGGAAACATTGGACCCTAGCGATCAGTAGTTTTCTGATGAGGCAGCAAGCTCTCCCGGGCAGAAACAATGTTCTTATTTTTCTTCTCTTTCTCCCTGAGGCTCTTCCACTTTAAGCTGAGTCCTTTTTCTCTGTCTCTCTGTAAATAGTTACATTTTATATATTTATGTTTAATGTTTTTCTGTTTGAGAATTTGAATATTATTTCAAATAAATTTTTGTAGTGTCTCAGTTCTACTACACAGCAAATATTGGCACACAGCTTGACACATGTAGAATTTATTTCATATTATACTAATGAAAAAATATACTACTATATAGGAACATATGTCTGTGAAGGTTCTCAGTCATCCAGGTCATCGTAGTCAAAGGAGCTTGCAAAGAAAGGCGTCCAGACACCTTTCTTTGCAAGCTCCTTTGAATATAGGAACATAGTGAAGACCAATTATTTAAGAGAATAAAGAGAGGTTAGTTTATTTTGGAGTAGAGCACCATTTATTAAGAATAATTTTAAAAAAAAAAAGGCAGGAACACTCTTCAGAGGTTTGTGGGTGGCTCAGAGCTGTTGTGGGGAAGTCGCTGGGCTATTCTATTGGCTGCCAAGACACTGCTCCCTCCGCCGAGAAGCGGGCCATGAACTTCTCCCTCACCAGGACAGCCTCTCTGGAGGAGTTGTTGGCTGCTACGCGACCCAGGAAAAATTAACCTGTGATAAGACATAGCATATCAAGATAGAATTGTTATTATCATATAACTAAAGATGAACCAAACTGTTCACAATTTGGGACTGGTGAGCAGCGAACTACTGAACAACTGGACTGTAAATCAGATTGTTTCTGCTCTTACTGGGGAGAAGAGGATGTCTCGCCATCGTCCAGCATGAGCAACAATCAGGCCTGCAACAAGTGTGAATGTGTGTGGGGCCCATGTGTGAGTACTGTGTGTTTAGTTTATTCATATAACATATTTCAAATGATGTATTTGTGAAATAATCACCAAGAGGTGAAAACTTGAGTTCAAATAATTTAATAGCATTTCAAAGGGACTAAGTTCATTTACAAAGTATATTTCATTTGTTTAAGGAAGTGGAATATCATTTGAGTTAAAAAGGGTGTGTGCTGTACATTATTTTTCCTATGCTTACGTTCAGTAAACGTTCTGTTTTGTGTTAAAGAGTTGTCTGGGGTTGTTTTTTACTACTGGTTAAATCTAACCTGCAGGCAAAGGGTTTACTGTTAGTTTCCCCGATTCCTGTCTATACAACATCCATGGGTGGTATCCGGGCTGTAACGAACCTACCACCCCACCTAGGGGGTCGAAACTGAGGTGAGTGGGTTTAAACTCAGTATAACGGGTGGGGTGCTACACAAACGAACACTGTGGCATCACTGATAGTTAAAAACTGTCTAAATTCTGTCATCTTTAACAAAATGATCAGCGTTGCTGCTTTACCAGGTGTAACAATTAAGTTTAACATCCAGGCATCAATAAAGACAGAACTTATGAAGTTTAACGGAGTTAAAAGCTAGCAGGGAATTAGCTCACTAGTTTCCTTCTGGTTGTCAAAGCTGTGTAAAGACTGAGAGTAATTCATTCGCTGCACATAGGTTTGAAGCTGGTGACTGGTCACTTGCACATATCCCAGGCTCTAGTTGCCTAGGTAACACTCTAGTGTTTTTACTACCAGATCATGTCAGTTGCAGGTATTTTTCAAATTTTAGTTACTACAGTCACTCACATCGAAGTTGAGAAAGGTTTATTCTGGCTCCCTTGCAACATTACCAATGATTATTTCGCCCATCATAATTAGTGTGAATGCTTGTAAAAGCATTCAGTATTGTTGTTGTAATTAGTGTGAATGCTTTAAAAGCATTCACAGTATTGTTGTTGTAATCTTTATTCTATTTTATTATTAGTGTGAATGCTTGAAACACATTCACAGTATTGTTCTTCTAATCTTTATTAATGTGAATGCTTGAAAAACATTCACAGTATTGTTCTTCTAATCTTTATTAGTGTGAATACGTTTTTTGTACTCCTACTCCTTCAAAACCGTTCAACTTAGAAAAACCTTTCAAACACCGTTAGATTCCTCTTCTTTTGGACATGACTGCTTCTATTTTTCTCATTTTTAACATTTATATTTTTAATTTTATTCAACTTTATTCAACAAAAATTTCCCATGTATTTCAATGGGGAGACCCTTCAAATCCTCATTCAACTTACTCATTTTTAAACTCTTACTACTTCCACATACGTTGACATAGAGCCACCATTCAAACTTTAAAACGAAGACAAGACATTCAACTATTCAACTTGTATTTATCTTTTCAATATCTATTATACTTTTTCTTCAGTTCCAGTTTAAGTTTCATGATGTTTTTTCACCCGTTTCAGAGTTTATAATGGGTGTGTATGGGACGGAATGTTGGGGCTAGAGTGAGACAGCTCAACTGCTAGAGTGAGAGGAGCAAAAAAATTAATCTTAAAATCATTTTTAAAACTGCTGCTGTGTCCGCAGCGTTTGCTCTACAGGTATGATTTTACCCTCAAAACGTAGCCATCGCTGTCCTCTTTCATCCAATGTGTTTACTATTGTCCTAGGTGTTATGGTTCTTTCGTAAATGTCACCAATGCACAGCCTCCTCCCTCCAACTCTTCCATAGACTCTAATGTTAAAATGGCTCAGAAGGTTGGTTTGAAAATCAGAAGAGCATGGTGTCTTTCCACTGTCACCAGGTCCATATAATAAACTCCACAGGCATGAAAACTGAGAATTCAGTAGACTAGACATTGCTGTCACTCACGGTGAAAGAATTTTGTCAATACGACTTTTACTTTTCATTTGGGAACGATTTGTTTCGGCCTGACTTTTCTGTTCATTTTAAGCAGCAAAAGTGAGGTGCATGTCTGTGTCCGTGTGTATGGAGCCATTGGGTGCAGTCACTATAGCAACCAGGCTCACACCTGCCTGCTTAACGAGCTCTGCCTGCCACTGTACCAAGATTCATCTTAAGCACTTCTCTTTCAACTGCTGCTGTGTCCACAGTGTTACAGCCATCATTTTACCCTCAAATTGTCGCCATTATTGTTCTCTTTCCAACACCGTATCTTTCAAAGCTCAGGCATTTAAACTTTTTAAACTGTGTGGATCAAAGTGGAGGGATCACATTTGAGTCATTCAGTGATTCAAAGAATATGACCTTTTAATATTCATTCAGATGTTTTCTGACTCTAAATGTTCTTTTCTCATTTCTTAGGGTTTTCTAATTTACATTTAAAACATTTTCAGTTTTTTTCCAACTCCTTCTTCTGTGTAACCTTCAGCTTTTAGCAGTTCAGCACCTTTGTTTTCAGGTTAAATTCGTTTTTTTTTTGTTTTTTTTTAATCTCATTCAATATTTTTAACTCAAAATTCAGCAATTAATTCATTTCAGTGCATACATTCAGATTCAAGCATTCACACTGCAGTTTCTTCAGAAAATGTACTTTCTAGTTATTAGTGTGAATGCTTGAAAAGCATTCACAGTATTGTTCTTCTAATCTTTATTATTATTAGTGTGAATGCTTGAAAAGCATTCACAGTATTGTTATTCTAATCTTTATTATTAGTGTGAATGCTTGAAAAGCATTCACAGTATTGTTATTCTAATCTTTATTATTATTAGTGTGAATGCTTGAAAAGCATTCACAGTATTGTTATTCTAATCTTTATTATTATTATTAGTGTGAATGCTTGAAAAGCATTCACAGTATTGTTGTTGTAATCTTTATTATTGTGTGGATGCTTTAAGCATCCACACTATTGAGTTCCTGTTTCTCTTTATTCTTTATTGTGTGGATGCTTTAAGCATCCACACTATTGAGTTCCTGTTTCTCTTTATTCTTTATTATTATTGTGTGGATGCTTTAAGCATCCACACTATTGAGTTCCTCTTGGGACTTCCGTACACTTTTTGGCACTTAACTACTTCCGCAATTTTCAGCCGATTTTCACCGTTCAAATTTTAAACTATTCTGCTATTTCTGCTAATGTGTGCTATGTCTTTTGGTATTTTTCACTATTATACTTTTTAAAATATTAAGCTTAATTTGTCCCATTGAAATGAATGGGAAACTTCTGCAATTCTGCTAAAATTTGCTTGTTTCTGAAACTTAACTACTTCCTCATATTTTCACGTAGAACAAGCATTCAAACTTTAAAATGTTCACAAATTATTGGGCTATTCATGTGTGATTCAGCTTTTTCAAATCTTTTACCGTTTTACTTTTATGCCTCTTAAAGTTTTGAGTTGCACAATTGTGATTTTTCACAAAATACATGCGTTGTTATGGTTGCTATGCTCTTGGCTTCCAGTGTGCCACTGAAGCTTTTGCAGTCTTCTCTTCATGTCCGAACAACTGTTTGCTACTTGCTCAATTTTCACTCAACTTCCACAAATTATACATCAAAACGTAGGTATTTTTGCTGGCTTTCAGGAAATGTCACTATCATTGTTGTGGGATTTATAGAATTTTGGCAAATCTCCTCAGACCAACACAAACTCTCAAAACTCTTCATAGAAAGTCAATGGAGAGCTTGTTCAAAATCATCGCTGGATTTCTGTAATGAGAGGCATATTTGAATCGTCATATCTCCTTAACGAAGCGACTTTAAGACATGAGGCTTGTCCCGGTATATCTTCAGACACTCCTGACGCTCACAATTCAAGAATTTCTTTCTCACCTATTACCGTTCTGAAATGAGTTGGACTTGTTTGAGGGTAGGAAATTTGTCCGTCGCACAGATTTCTTCAGATTTTAAACTCTGGAAATGAACCACTTTTTTCTCTCGTCATAACTTTTTGTTGGATTTCCACAGAGACCTGAAAATTTCCATGACTGTTCACCAAAGCCTGCTGTCTCTTACGGTGAAAGAATGATATCAATGCTCCAAATAGATTTCGAGTTACAAAGCGTTGTTTGAGGGCAAGTCAAGGCAGTTTTTGCTTCACTCTACTCAGTTATGGTGCATTACAAGTCAAATATCTTTAATAATTCATATTTTAATGATAAATTGTTAACACTGGAAGATTCCCCCATCTCTTCTGAACAAAACGGTGTAAGAATGACCGCTCTAGCCCCTACGGTTAGGAAATTATGGTCATTTGTTTGAGGGGAGTCGTCACTATGAGAAATAGACTGCAATAATCCTGTGCCTCTCTGTGCTGCCTGTGTAAACAGATGCACCTGTTTTGGCGGGAAAACGTAAACAGCCACTCTGATTGGTGGATTCAAATTCAGCAGCTCCCAGGCTGACCTAGAAACTTACTTCTCTCTCCCTGTGTGTGTGTGTGTGTGTGTGTGTGTGTGTGTGTGTGTGTGTGTGTGTGTGTGTGTGTGTGTGCGTGTGAGAGAGAGAGAGAGAGAGAAAGGCTTTTAATGGGATGATCTCATTCTAAGATTCAAATTCAATATATTTAGACTGGTTGACTGAATTGGATCTTGTGTGTGTGTCTCTCTGTGCATGTGTGTTTCCTTCTGTGTACATATTTCTGATTGTGTGGCTGTTATATATTTTTTTTGCTGATTTTTTTCATTTAACAAGTATATTTGAGGGACTCTCAGCATGTTCAGCATTTTTTCAGCTGTCCATTTTGCTTTTCCAATTTTTCTGTTTAACTTATTACTATTGTGCTAAATCAAACTATTTCTGCTATTTTATAAGATTTGTGCTTAATATACTATTTCTGCTTTTAATAGGATTTGTGCTTAATATAGTATTTCTGCTTTTTATAGGATTTGTGCTTAATATACTATTTCTGCTTTTTATAGGATTTGTGCTTAATATAGTATTTCTGCTAAATGTAGTATTTATGCTTAATCATACTATTTCTATATATTTCTGCCAGGCAGCCAATCCTCTGTGCGAACTCAGACACATATCACATATCAGGGCCTGCACGGCTTCCCAGCCAGCCAATCATGTCTGAGGTCTTCCGTTTCCTCTCTCGTCATATCTCAGCGACGGTTGTACAAAGAGCAATGAAAATCGCAGTCAAAGTACACCAAAGTCCGCTGATTCACCCAGCACAAGAAATATGCCTCTAGTCCACCTAGTTTTTGAGTTACACAACGTTTTGTAACTCCAAAAAACGGCGTTTTTCGCCTCTCACCGCGATCTAATTCTGACTCCTCATCACCCTGTTTTTCAAGACGGCTCCTCTCTTTCCCAGTGGCGCAGTTGGTAATGACACGGGTCTGCAAGCCAAAGATCGTGGGTTCGATTCCACCTTGGTCAACATGTTTTTTTCCCTACAAATTAATACACTGTCACAGACCAGTAATTCATATTCATCATTTATTACAATTCTGCAAACTGTTATGATTTTACTAGCTTTTCTAATATGGACCTCACATTCTTAACACTCCATGGCACAAATACTCTTCCCTTTAGGCTCTGTGTATGTGTGTGTGTATCAATATTTCTCCCATTTTAAAGTATTACTCCTCTATAATTGTATTTCTGTTAAATCAAAGTACTTTTACTACATCTTAGTACTTCTGCTCAATCATAGTATTTCTGCTAAATCATAGTATTTCTGCTACTTTTTGGTACTTGTGCTAAATACAGTATTTCTGCTAAATCATACTATTTCTACTATATTATATTTTTCTTTCTAAATATAGCATTTCTGCTATATAATTGTATTTATGCTATGTTATAATATTTGTGCTAAACCAGAGTATTTGTGCTGAAACATAGTATTTCTGCCAAATGATAGTATTTCTGTCAAATTATAGTATTTGTGCTAAAACATAGTATTAATTTAAAATTACAATATTCATAGTTCATCACAGTGTCTCTGGTAAATCACAATATTTCTGCTAAGTTCTGCTATGCTATTGTATTTCTGCCAAGTATTATGTTTCCTCTAAGATATTGCAGTTCTGCTAAGTTATTACATTTTAGCAAACTTCTTTTGCTTCTGCAAAGTTTTTACAATTTCTGCAACTTTTCAGCTTTTTCAGCTAGTTTTTGCAGACAGCTTCAGCTTAAAGCATCCACACTGCATTTTCGCAGGAAATGCAAATTTTTCTAGTTATTGTGTGGATGCTTTAAGCATCCACACTATTGAGTTCCTGTTTCTCTTTATTCTTTATTATTATTATTATTATTATTATTATTCTAGTTGCTTCCGTACACTTTTTGGCACTTAACTACTTCCACAATTTTCAGCCGATTTTCACCGTTCAAATTTTAAACTATTCTGCTATTTTTGCTCTTTCTTGCTATGATTTTTGCTATTTTTAACTATTATACTTTTTAAAATATTCCACTTTTTTCCTTTAATTTGTCCCATTGAAATGAATGGGAAACTTCTGCAATTCTGCTAAAATTTGCTTGTTTTTGAAACTTAACTACTTCCTCATATTTTCACCTAGAACAACCATTCAAACTTTAAAATGTTCATAAATTATTGGGCTATTCAGGTATGATTCAGCTTTTTTAAATCTTTTACTGTTTTACTTTTATGCCTCTTAAAGTTTTGAGTTGCAAAATTGTGATTTTTCACAAAATACATGCGTTGTTATGGTTGCTATGCTCTTGGCTTCCAGTGTGTCACTGAAGGTTTTGCAGTTATCTCTTCATGTCCGAACAATTGTTTGCTACTTGCTCAATTTTCACTCAACTTCCACAAATTATACATCAAAACGTAGGTATTTTTGCTGGCTTTCAGGAAATGTCACTATCATTGTTGTGGGATTTATAGAATTTTCGCAAATCTCCTCAGACCAACACAATGTCAGAAAACTCTCCATATAAAGTCAATGGAGAGCTTGTTCAAAATCACCGCTGGATTTCTGTAATGAGAGGCATATTCGAATCGTCATATCTCCTTAACGAAGCAAAGTTAAGACATGAGGCTTGTCCCCGAATATCTTCAGACACCCCTGACGCTCACAATTCAAGAATTTCTTTCTCACCTATTACCGTTCTGAAATGAGTTGGACTTGTTTGAGGGTAGGAAATTCGTCCTTCGCTCAGATTTCTTCAGATTTCAAACTGTGGAAATGAACCACTTTTTTCTCTCGTCATAACTTTTTGTTGGATTTCCACAGAGACCTGAAAATTTCCATGATTGTTCACCAAAGCCTGCTGTCTCTTACGGTGAAAGAATGATATCGATACTCCAAATAGATTTCAAGTCACAAAGCGTTGTTTGAGGGCAAGTCAAGGCAGTTTTTGCTTCGCTCTACTCAGTTATGGTGCATTAGAAGTCAAATATCTTTAATAATTCATATTTTAATGATAAATTGTAAACACTGGAAGATTCCCCCATCTCTTCTGAACAAAACGGTGTAAGAATGACCGCTCTAGCCCCTACGGTTTGGAAATTATGGTCATTTGTTTGAGGGGAGTCCTCACTATGAGAAATAGGCTGCAATAATCCTGTGCCTCTCTGTGCTGCGTGTGTAGAAAGAGGCACATGTTTTGGCGGGAAAAAGTACACAGGCTCTCTGATTGGTGGATTCAAATTCAGCAGCTCCCAGGCTGACCTAGAAACTTACTTCTCTCTCCCTGTGCATTTTTTTGCTGATTTTTTCATTTAACAAGTATATTTGAGGGACCCTCAGCATGTTCAGCATTTTTTCAGCTGTCCATTTTGCTTTTCCAATTTTTCTGTTTAACTTATTACTATTGTGCTAAATCATACTATTTCTGCTATTTTATAAGATTTGTGCCTAATATAGTATTTCTGCTAAATTACAGTATTTCTGCTTTTTATACTATTTGTGCTAAAACATAGTATTTCTACTAAATGTAGTATTTATGCTTAATCATACTATTTCTGCTTTTTATAGGATTTTTGCTCAAACATAGTATTTCTACTAAATGTAGTGTTTATGCTTAATCATCTTATTTCTGCTTTTTATAGGATTTGTGCTTAATATAGTATTTCTGCTAAATTATAGTATTTCTGCTTTTTATAGTATTTGTGCTAAAACATAGTATTTCTACTAAATGTAGTATTTATGCTTAATCATAGTATTTCTATATATTTCTGCCAGGTCCCCAGGCAGCCAATCCTCTGTGAGGACTTAGACATTCAAATTTTCAAATCAGGGCCTGCACGGCTTCCCAGCCAATCATATATGTGTCCTGAGGCATTCAAATTTGCATATTGGGGCCTTCATGGCTTCTAAGCCAGCCAATCATATCTGAGGGCTGAGGAATTCAAATCCACAAATCAGGGCCTGCACAGCTTCCCAGCCAGCCAATCATGTATGTGGGCTCCAGGTATTCAAATTTGCATATTGGGGAATTCGTGGCTTCTAAGTCAACAAGTCATCCATGTCATATATCTCTAAAAATTCATATTTTAATGATAAATTGTCAACACTTGAAGATTCCCCCATCTCTTCTGAACAAAACGGTGTAAGAATGACCGCTCTAGCCCCTATGGTTAGGAAATTATGGTCATTTGTTTGAGGGGAATCCTCACTATGTGAAATAAACTGAAAGAAGCAGTTGGATTTATGATTGATGCTTTAAGCATCCACACTATTGAGTTCCTGTTTCTCTTTATTCTTTATTATTATTGTGTGGATGCTTTAAGCATCCACACTATTGAGTTCCTGTTTCTCTTTATTCTTTATTATTATTATTTTTTTTATTATTATTATTGTGTGGATGCTTAAGCATCCACACTATTGAGTTCCTGTTTCTCTTTATTGTGTGGATGCTTTAAGCATCCACACTATTGAGTTCCTGTTTCTCTTTATTCTTTATTATTATTCTAGTTGCTTCCGTACACTTTTTGGCACTTAACTACTTCCACAATTTTCAGCCGATTTTCACCGTTCAAATTTTAAACTATTCTGCTATTTCTGCTAATGTGCGCTATGACTTTTGGTATTTTTTGCTATTATACTTTTTAAAATATTAAGCTTTTTTCCTTTAATTTGTCCCATTGAAATGAATGGGAAACTTCTGCAATTCTGCTAAAATTTGCTTGTTTTTGAAACTTAACTACTTCCTCATATTTTCACCTAGAACAACCATTCAAATTTTAAAATGTTCACAAATTATTGGGCTATTCAGGTATGATTCAGCTTTTTCAAATCTTCTACTGTTTTACTTTTATGCCTCTTAAAGTTTTGAGTTGCAAAATTGTGATTTTTCACAAAATACATGCGTTGTTATGGTTGCTATGCTCTTGGCTTCCAGTGTGTCACTGAAGGTTTTGCAGTCTTCTCTTCATGTCCGAACAACTGTTTGCTACTTGCTCAATTTTCACTCAACTTCCACAAATTATACATCAAAACGTAGGTATTTTTGCTGGCTTTCAGGAAATGTCACTATCATTGTTGTGGGATTTATAGAATTTTCGCAAATCTCCTCAGACCAACACAATGTCAGAAAACTCTCCATATAAAGTGAATGGAGAGCCTGTTCAAAATCACCGCTGCATTTCTGTAATGAGAGGCATATTCGAATCGTCATATCTCCTTAACGAAGCAAAGTTAAGACATGAGGCTTGTCCCCGAATATCTTCAGACACCCCTGACGCTCACAATTCAAGAATTTCTTTCTCACCTATTACCGTTCTGAAATGAGTTGGACTTGTTTGAGGGTAGGAAATTCGTCCTTCGCTCAGATTTCTTCAGATTTCAAACTGTGGAAATGAACCACTTTTTTCTCTCGTCATAACTTTTTGTTGGATTTCCACAGAGACCTGAAAATTTCCATGATTGTTCACCAAAGCCTGCTGTCTCTTACGGTGAAAGAATGATATCGATACTCCAAATAGATTTCGAGTTAGAATGCGTTGTTTGAGGGCAAGTCAAGGCAGTTTTTGCTTCGCTCTACTCAGTTATGGTGCATTACAAGTCAAATATCTTTAATAATTCATATTTTAATGATAAATTGTAAACACTGGAAGATTCCCCCATCTCTTCTGAACAAAACGGTGTAAGAATGACCGCTCTAGCCCCTACGGTTTGGAAATTATGGTCATTTGTTTGAGGGGAGTCCTCAGTATGAGAAATAGGCTGCAATAATCCTGTGCCTCTCTGTGCTGCGTGTGTAAAAAGAGGCACATGTTTTGGCGGGAAAAAGTACACAGGCTCTCTGATTGGTGGATTCAAATTCAGCAGCTCCCAGGCTGACCTAGAAACTTACTTCTCTCTCCCTGTGCATTTTTTTGCTGATTTTTTCATTTAACAAGTATATTTGAGGGACCCTCAGCATGTTCAGCATTTTTTCAGCTGTCCATTTTGCTTTTCCAATTTTTCTGTTTAACTTATTACTATTGTGCTAAATAATACTATTTCTGCTATTTTATAAGATTTGTGCCTAATATAGTATTTCTGCTAAATTACAATATTTCTGCTTTTTATAATATTTGTGCTAAAACATAGTATTTCTACTAAATGTAGTATTTATGCTTAATCATACTATTTCTGCTTTTTATGGGATTTGTGCCTAATATAGTATTTCTGCTTTTTATAGGATTTTTGCTCAAACATAGTATTTCTGCTAAATGTAGTGTTTATGCTTAATCATCCTATTTCTGCTTTTTATAGGATTTGTGCTTAATATAGTATTTCTGCTAAATTATAGTATTTCTGCTTTTTATAGTATTTGTGCTAAAACATAGTATTTCTACTAAATGTAGTATTTATGCTTAATCATAGTATTTCTATATATTTCTGCCAGGTCCCCAGGCAGCCAATCCTCTGTGAGGACTGAGAAATTCAAATTTTCAAATCAGGGCCTGCACGGCTTCCCAGCCAATCATATATGTGTCCTGAGGCATTCAAATTTGCATATTGGGGCCTTCATGGCTTCTAAGCCAGCCAATCATATCTGAGGGCTGAGGAATTCAAATCCACAAATCAGGGCCTGCACAGCTTCCCAGCCAGCCAATCATGTATGTGGGCTCCAGGTATTCAAATTTGCATATTGGGGAATTCGTGGCTTCTAAGTCAACAAGTCATCCATGTCATATATCTCTAAAAAATCATATTTTAATGATAAATTGTCAACACTTGAAGATTCCCCCATCTCTTCTGAACAAAACGGTGTAAGAATGACCGCTCTAGCCCCTATGGTTAGGAAATTATGGTCATTTGTTTGAGGGGAATCCTCACTATGTGAAATAAACTGAAAGAAGCAGGTCTATGTCTCTGTGCTGCGTGTGTAAAAAGATGCACCTGTTTTGGCGGGAAAACGTAAACAGCCTCTCTGATTGGTGGATTCAAATTCAGCAGCTCCCAGGCTGACCTAGAAACTTAGTCCTCTCTCCCTGTGTGTGTGTGTGTGTGTGTGTGTGTGTGTGTGTGTGTGTGTGTGTGTTTAGTGGGAGAGAGAGGACCCTGCCCTTATTTGACAGCATGTCATTGTAGGATTTAAATTGAACATAGTTAGACTGGTTGACTGGATTAGAGCCTGTGTTTGTGTGTCCCTCTGTGCATTTGTGTTTCAATAAGTTATTACTATTCTGCTAAATCATAGTATTTCTGGTACTTTTCGGTACTTGTGCTAAATACAGTATTTCTGCTAAATCATACTATTTCTGCTTTTCATAGGATTTATGCCTAATATAGTATTTCTGCTAAATTATAGTATTTCTGCTTTTTATAGGATTTGTGCCTAACATAGTATTTCTGCTAAATTATAGTATTTCTGCTTTTTATAGGATTTGTGCCTAACATAGTATTTCTGCTAAATTATAGTATTTCTGCTTTTTATACTATTTGTTCTAAATTATAGTATTTCTGCTTTTTATAGGATTTGTGCTTAATATAGTATTTCTGCTAAATTATAGTTTTTCTTCTTTTTATAATATTTGTGCTAAAACATAGTATTTCTACTAAATGTAGTATTTATGCTTAATAATAGTATTTCTATATATTTCTGCCAGGTCCCCAGGCAGCCAATCCTCTGTGAGGACTGAGACATTCAAATTTTCAAATCAGGGCCTGCACAGTTTCCCAGCCAATCAAATAAGTGTCCTGAGGCATTCAAATTTGCATATTGGGGCCTTCGTGGCTTCTAAGCCAGCCAATCATATCTGAGGGCTGAGGAATTCAAATCCACAAATCAGGGCCTGCACGGCTTCCCAGCCAGCCAATCACATATGTGGTCTCAGGCATTCAAATTTGCATATTGGGGAATTCGTGGCTTCTAAGTCAACAAGTCATCCATGTCATATATCTCTAAAAATTCATATTTTAATATTAAATTGTCAACACTTGAAGATTCCCCCATCTCTTCTGAACAAAACGGTGTAAGAATGACCGCTCTAGCCCCTACAGTTAGGAAATTACGGTCATTTGTTTGAGGGGAGTCCTCACTATGAGAAATAGACTGCAAAAATCCTGTGTCTCTCTGTGCTGCTGCGTGTGTAAACAGATGCACCTGTTTTGGTGGGGAAAAGTGCACAGCCTCTCTGATTGGTGGATTCAAATTCAGCTCCCTGTGTGTGTGTGTGTGTGTGTGTGTGTGTGTGTGTGTGTGTGTGACAGAGAGAGAGAGAGAGAGAGAGAGAGAGAGAGAGAGAGAGAGAGAAAGGCTTTTAATGGGATGATCTCATTCTAAGATTTAAATTCAATATATTTAGACTGGTTGACTGAATTGGATCTTGTGTGTGTGTCTCTCTGTGCATGTGTGTTTCCTCATGTGTACATATTTGTGATTGTGTGGCTGTAATAAATTTTTTTGCAGATTTTTGTCATTTAACAAGTATATTTGAGGGACCCTCAGCATGTTCAGCATTTTTTCAGCTGTCCATTTTGCTTTTCCAATTTTTCTGTTTAACTTATTACTATTGTGCTAAATCATACTATTTCTGCTATTTTATAAGATTTGTGCTTAATATACTATTTCTGCTTTTATAGGATTTGTGCTTAATATAGTATTTCTGCTAAATGTAGTATTTATGCTTAATCATACTATTTCTGCTTTTCATAGTATTTGTGCTTAATATAGTATTTCTGCTAAATTTAGTATTTCTGATTAATTATAGTTTTTCTACTAAATCATAGTACAGTATTTCTGCTTTTTATGGGATTTGTGCTAAAACAAAGTATTTCTACTAAATGTAGTATTTGTGCTTAATCATACCATTTCTGCTTTTTATAGGATTTGTGCTTAATATAGTATTTCTGCTAAATTATAGTATTTCTGCCAAATTATAATATTTGTGCTAAAACATAGTCTCAATTTAAAATTACAATATTCATAGTTCATCACAGTGTCTCTGGTAAATCACAATATTTCTGCACTGTTGTACTATTTTTCTAAATCATAGTGTTTCTGTAATGTTTAAGTACTACTATATTATATTTTTCTTTCTAAATATAGCATTTCTGCTATATAATTGTATTTCTGCTATGTTATAATATTTGTGCTAAACCAGAGTATTTGTGCTGTATCATAGTATTTCTGCCAAATTATAATATTTGTGCTAAAACATAGTCTTAATTTAAAATTACAATATTCATAGTTCATCACAGTGTCTCTGGTAAATCACAGTATTTCTGCTATGTTGTACTATTTTTCTAAATCATAGTGTTTCTGTAATGCTTAAGTATTTTTGTCTAAATATATTCTTTCTGTTATCTTATACTATTTCTCCTAAATTCTTGTATTTTTGAGAAGTTATCATGTTTCTGGTAAGTTACAATATTTCTGCTAAGTTCTGCTATGCTATTGTATTTCTGCCAAGTATTATGTTTCCTCTAAGATATTGCAGTTCTGCTAAGTTATTCCATTTTAGCAAAGTTCCTTTGCTTCTGCAAAGTTTTTACAATTTCTGCAACTTTTCAGCTTTTTCAGCTACTTTTTGCATACAGCTTCAGCTTTAAAGCATCCACACTGCATTTTCGCAGGAAATGCAAATTTTTCTAGTTATTCTAGTTGCTTCCGTACACTTTTTGGCACTTAACTACTTCCACAATTTTCAGCCGATTTTCACCGTTCAAATTTTAAACTATTCTGCTATTTCTGCTAATTTACGCTACGATTTTTGCTATTTTTAACTATTATACTTTTTAAAATATTAAGCTTTTTTCCTTTAATTTGTCCCATTGAAATGAATGGGAAACTTCTGCAATTCTGCTAAAATTTGCTTGTTTTTGAAACTTAACTACTTCCTCATCTTTTCACCTAGAACAACCATTCAAACTTTAAAATGTTCACAAATTATTGGGCTATTCAGGTATGATTCAGCTTTTTCAAATGTTTTACTGTTTTACTTTTATGCCTCTTAAAGTTTTGAGTTGCAAAATTGTGATTTTTCACAAAATACATGCGTTGTTATGGTTGCTATGCTCTTGGCTTCCAGTGTGCCACTGAAGGTTTTGCAATTTTCACTTCATGTCCGAACAACTTCTTGCTACTTGCTCAATTTTCACTCAACTTCCACAAATTATACATCAAAACGTAGGTATTTTTGCTGGCTTTCAGAAAATGTCACTATCATTGTTGTGGGATTTATAGAATTTTTGCAAATCTCCTCAGACCAACACAAGGTCTCAAAACTCTCCATATAAAGTCAATGGAGAGCTTGTTCAAAATCATCGCTGGATTTTTGTAATGAGAGGCATATTCGAATCGTCATATCTCCTTAACGAAGCGACTTTAAGACATGAGGCTTGTCCCCGAATATCTTCAGACACCCCTGACGCTCACAATTCAAGAATTTCTTTCTCACCTATTACCGTTCTGAAATGAGTTGGACTTGTTTGAGGGTAGGAAATTCGTCCTTCGCTCAGATTTCTTCAGATTTAAAACTCTGGAAATGAACCACTTTTTTCTCTCGTCATAATTTTTTTTTGGATTTCCACAGAGACCTGAAAATTTCCATGACTGTTCACCAAAGCCTGCTGTCTCTTACGGTGAAAGAATGATATCGATACTCCAAATAGATTTCGAGTTACAAAGCGTTGTTTGAGGGCAAGTCAAGGCAGTTTTTGCTTCGCTCTACTCAGTTATGGTGCATTAGAAGTCAAATATCTTTAATAATTCATATTTTAATGATAAATTGTAAACACTGGAAGATTCCCCCATCTCTTCTGAACAAAACGGTGTAAGAATGACCGCTCTAGCCCCTACGGTTTGGGAATTATGGTCATTTGTTTGAGGGGAGTCCTCACTATGAGAAATAGGCTGCAATAATCCTGTGCCTCTCTGTGCTGCGTGTGTAAAAAGAGACACATGTTTTGGCGGGAAAAAGTACACAGGCTCTCTGATTGGTGGATTCAAATTCAGCAGCTCCCAGGCTGACCTAGAAACTTACTTCTCTCTCCCTGTGCATTTTTTTTGCTGATTTTTTCATTTAACAAGTATATTTGAGGGACCCTCAGCATGTTCAGCATTTTTTCAGCTGTCCATTTTGCTTTTCCAATTTTTCTGTTTAACTGATTACTATTGTGCTAAATCATACTATTTCTGCTATTTTATAAGATTTGTGCCTAATATAGTATTTCTGCTAAATTACAGTATTTCTGCTTTTTATACTATTTGTGCTAAAACATAGTATTTCTACTAAATGTAGTATTTATGCTTAATCATACTATTTCTGCTTTTTATGGGATTTGTGCCTAATATAGTATTTCTGCTTTTTATAGGATTTTTGCTCAAACATAATATTTCTACTAAATGTAGTGTTTATGCTTAATCATCCTATTTCTGCTTTTTATAGGATTTGTGCTTAATATAGTATTTCTGCTAAATTATAGTATTTCTGCTTTTTATAGTATTTGTGCTAAAACATAGTATTTCTACTAAATGTAGTATTTATGCTTAATCATAGTATTTCTATATATTTCTATATATTTCTGCCAGGTCCCCAGGCAGCCAATCCTCTGTGAGGACTTAGACATTCAAATTTTCAAATCAGGGCCTGCACGGTTTCCCAGCCAATCATATATGTGTCCTGAGGCATTCAAATTTGCATATTGGGGCCTTCATGGCTTCTAAGCCAGCCAATCATATCTGAGGGCTGAGGAATTCAAATCCACAAATCAGGGCCTGCACAGCTTCCCAGCCAGCCAATCATGTATGTGGGCTCCAGGTATTCAAATTTGCATATTGGGGAATTCGTGGCTTCTAAGTCAACAAGTCATCCATGTCATATATCTCTAAAAATTCATATTTTAATGATAAATTGTCAACACTTGAAGATTCCCCCATCTCTTCTGAACAAAACGGTGTAAGAATGACCGCTCTAGCCCCTATGGTTAGGAAATTATGGTCATTTGTTTGAGGGGAATCCTCACTATGTGAAATAAACTGAAAGAAGCAGGTCTATGTCTCTGTGCTGCGTGTGTAAAAAGATGCACCTGTTTTGGCGGGAAAACGTAAACAGCCTCTCTGATTGGTGGATTCAAATTCAGCAGCTCCCAGGCTGACCTAGAAACTTAGTCCTCTCTCCCTGTGTGTGTGTGTGTGTGTGTGTGTGTGTGTGTGTGTTTAGTGGGAGAGAGAGGACCCTGCCCTTATTTGGCAGCATGTCATTGTAGGATTTAAATTGAACATAGTTAGACTGGTTGACTGGATTAGAGCCTGTGTTTGTGTGTCCCTCTGTGCATTTGTGTTTCAATAAGTTATTACTATTCTGCTAAATCATAGTATTTCTGGTACTTTTCGGTACTTGTGCTAAATACAGTATTTCTGCTAAATCATACTATTTCTGCTTTTCATAGGATTTATGCCTAATATAGTATTTCTGCTAAATTATAGTATTTCTGCTTTTTATAGGATTTGTGCCTAACATAGTATTTCTGCTAAATTATAGTATTTCTGCTTTTTATAGGATTTGTGCCTAACATAGTATTTCTGCTAAATTATAGTATTTCTGCTTTTTATACTATTTGTTCTAAATTATAGTATTTCTGCTTTTTATAGGATTTGTGCTTAATATAGTATTTCTGCTAAATTATAGTTTTTCTTCTTTTTATAGTATTTGTGCTAAAACATAGTATTTCTACTAAATGTAGTATTTATGCTTAATAATAGTATTTCTATATACTTCTGCCAGGTCCCCAGGCAGCCAATCCTCTGTGAGGACTGAGACATTCAAATTTTCAAATCAGGGCCTGCACAGTTTCCCAGCCAATCAAATAAGTGTCCTGAGGCATTCAAATTTGCATATTGGGGCCTTCGTGGCTTCTAAGCCAGCCAATCATATCTGAGGGCTGAGGAATTCAAATCCACAAATCAGGGCCTGCACGGCTTCCCAGCCAGCCAATCACATATGTGGTCTCAGGCATTCAAATTTGCATATTGGGGAATTCGTGGCTTCTAAGTCAACAAGTCATCCATGTCATATATCTCTAAAAATTCATATTTTAATATTAAATTGTCAACACTTGAAGATTCCCCCATCTCTTCTGAACAAAACGGTGTAAGAATGACCGTTCTAGCCCCTACGGTTAGGAAATTACGGTCATTTGTTTGAGGGGAGTCGTCACTATGAGAAATAGACTGCAAAAATCCTGTGTCTCTCTGTGCTGCTGCGTGTGTAAACAGATGCACCTGTTTTGGTAGGGAAAAGTGCACAGCCTCTCTGATTGGTGGATTCAAATTCACCAGCTCCCAGGCTGACCTAGAAACTTACTTCTCTCTCCCTGTGTGTGTGTATGTGTGTGTGTGTGTGTGTGTGTGTGTGTGTGTATGTGTGTGTGTGTGTGTGTGTGTGTTTGTGTGTGTGTGTGACAGAGAGAGAGAGAGAGAGAGAGAAAGCCTTTTAATGGGATGATCCCATTGTAAGATTCAAATTCAATATATTTAGACTGGTTGACTGAATTGGATCTTGTGTGTGTGTCTCTCTGTGCATGTGTGTTTCCTCATGTGTACATATTTGTAATTGTGTGGCTGTCATAAATTTTTTTGCTGATTTTTGTCATTTAACAAGTATATTTGAGGGAACCTCAGCATGTTCAGCATTTTTTCAGCTGTCCATTTTGCTTTTCCAATTTTTCTGTTTAACTTATTACTATTGTGCTAAATCACACTATTTCTGCTATTTTATAAGATTTGTGCTTAATATACTATTTCTGCTTTTATAGGATTTGTGCTTAATATAGTATTTCTGCTTTTTATAAGATTTGTGCTTAATATAGTATTTCTGCTAAATGTAGTATTTATGTTTAATCATACTATTTCTGCTTTTCATAGGATTTGTGCTTAATATAGTATTTCTGCTAAATTTAGTATTTCTGATTAATTATAGTCTTTCTACTAAATCATAGTACAGTATTTCTGCTTTTTATGGGATTTGTGCTAAAACAAAGTATTTCTACTAAATGTAGTATTTATGCTTAATCATACCATTTCTGCTTTTTATAGGATTTGTGCTTAATATAGTATTTCTGCTAAATTATAGTATTTCTGCCAAATTATAATATTTGTGCTAAAACATAGTCTTAATTTAAAATTACAATATTCATAGTTCATCACAGTGTCTCTGGTAAATCACAATATTTCTGCTCTGTTGTACTATTTTTCTAAATCATAGTGTTTCTGTAATGTTTAAGTATTTTTGGCTAAATATATTCTTTCTGTTATCTTATACTATTTCTCCTAAATTCTTGTATTTTTGAGAAGTTATCATGTTTCTGGTAAGTTACAATATTTCTGCTAAATTCTGCTATGCTATTGTATTTCTGCCAAGTATTATGTTTCCTCTAAGATATTGCAGTTCTGCTAAGTTATTCCATTTTAGCAAACTTCTTTTGCTTCTGCAAAGTTTTTACAATTTCTGCAACTTTTCAGCTTTTTCAGCTACTTTTTGCATGCAGCTTCAGCTTTAAGCATCCACACTGCATTTTCGCAGGAAATGCAAATTTTTCTAGTTATTATTGTGTGGATGCTTTAAGCATCCACACTATTGAGTTCCTGTTTCTCTTTATTCTTTATTATTGTGTGGATGCTTTAAGCATCCACACTATTGAGTTCCTGTTTCTCTTTATTCTTTATTATTATTGTGTGGATGCTTTAAGCATCCACACTATTGAGTTCCTGTTTCTCTTTATTCTTTATTATTATTATTATTATTCTAGTTGCTTCCGTACACTTTTTGGCACTTAACTACTTCCACAATTTTCAGCCGATTTTCACCGTTCAAATTTTAAACTATTCTGCTATTTCTGCTAATTTACGCTATGATTTTTGCTATTTTTAACTATTATACTTTTTAAAATATTCCACTTTTTTCCTTTAATTTGTCCCATTGAAATGAATGGGAAACTTCTGCAATTCTGCTAAAATTTGCTTGTTTTTGAAACTTAACTACTTCCTCATATTTTCACCTAGAACAACCATTCAAACTTTAAAATGTTCACAAATTATTGGGCTATTCAGGTATGATTCAGCTTTTTCAAATCTTCTACTGTTTTACTTTTATGCCTCTTAAAGTTTTGAGTTGCAAAATTGTGATTTTTCACAAAATACATGCGTTGTTATGGTTGCTATGCTCTTGGCTTCCAGTGTGTCACTGAAGGTTTTGCAGTCTTCTCTTCATGTCCGAACAACTGTTTGCTACTTGCTCAATTTCCACTCAACTTCCACAAATTATACATCAAAACGTAGGTATTTTTGCTGGCTTTCAGGAAATGTCACTATCATTGTTGTGGGATTTATAGAATTTTCGCAAATCTCCTCAGACTAACACAAGGTCAGAAAACTCTCCATATAAAGTCAATGGAGAGCTTGTTCAAAATCACCGCTGGATTTCTGTAATGAGAGGCATATTCGAATCGTCATATCTCCTTAACGAAGCAAAGTTAAGACATGAGGCTTGTCCCCGAATATCTTCAGACACCCCTGACGCTCACAATTCAAGAATTTCTTTCTCACCTATTACCGTTCTGAAATGAGTTGGACTTGTTTGAGGGTAGGAAATTCGTCCTTCGCTCAGATTTCTTCAGATTTCAAACTGTGGAAATGAACCACTTTTTTCTCTCGTCATAACTTTTTGTTGGATTTCCACAGAGACCTGAAAATTTCCATGATTGTTCACCAAAGCCTGCTGTCTCTTACGGTGAAAGAATGATATCGATACTCCAAATAGATTTCGAGTTAGAAAGCGTTGTTTGAGGGCAAGTCAAGGCAGTTTTTGCTTCGCTCTACTCAGTTATGGTGCATTACAAGTCAAATATCTTTAATAATTCATATTTTAATGATAAATTGTAAACACTGGAAGATTCCCCCATCTCTTCTGAACAAAACGGTGTAAGAATGACCGCTCTAGCCCCTACGGTTTGGAAATTATGGTCATTTGTTTGAGGGGAGTCCTCACTATGAGAAATAGGCTGCAATAATCCTGTGCCTCTCTGTGCTGCATGTGTAAAAAGAGGCACATGTTTTGGCGGGAAAAAGTACACAGGCTCTCTGATTGGTGGATTCAAATTCAGCAGCTCCCAGGCTGACCTAGAAACTTACTTCTCTCTCCCTGTGCATTTTTTTGCTGATTTTTTCATTTAACAAGTATATTTGAGGGACCCTCAGCATGTTCAGCATTTTTTCAGCTGTCCATTTTGCTTTTCCAATTTTTCTGTTTAACTTATTACTATTGTGCTAAATAATACTATTTCTGCTATTTTATAAGATTTGTGCCTAATATAGTATTTCTGCTAAATTACAATATTTCTGCTTTTTATACTATTTGTGCTAAAACATAGTATTTCTACTAAATGTAGTATTTATGCTTAATCATACTATTTCTGCTTTTTATGGGATTTGTGCCTAATATAGTATTTCTGCTTTTTATAGGATTTTTGCTCAAACATAGTATTTCTACTAAATGTAGTGTTTATGCTTAATCATCCTATTTCTGCTTTTTATAGGATTTGTGCTTAATATAGTATTTCTGCTAAATTATAGTATTTCTGCTTTTTATAGTATTTGTGCTAAAACATAGTATTTCTACTAAATGTAGTATTTATGCTTAATCATAGTATTTCTATATATTTCTGCCAGGTCCCCAGGCAGCCAATCCTCTGTGAGGACTGAGAAATTCAAATTTTCAAATCAGGGCCTGCACGGCTTCCCAGCCAATCATATATGTGTCCTGAGGCATTCAAATTTGCATATTGGGGCCTTCATGGCTTCTAAGCCAGCCAATCATATCTGAGGGCTGAGGAATTCAAATCCACAAATCAGGGCCTGCACGGCTTCCCAGCCAGCCAATCATATATGTGGTCTCAGGCATTCATATTTGCATATTGGGGAATTCGTGGCTTCTAAGTCAACAAGTCATCCATGTCATATATCTCTAAAAATTCACATTTTAATGATAAATTGTTAACACTGGAAGATTCCCCCATCTCTTCTGAACAAAACAGTGTAAGAATGACCGCTCTAGCCCCTACGGTTAGGAAATTATGGTCATTTGTTTGAGGGGAGTCCTCACTATGAGAAATAGGCTGCAATAATCCTGTGCCTCTCTGTGCTGCTGCGTGTGTAAAAAGATGCACCTGTTTTGGCGGGAAAACGTAAACAGCCACTCTGATTGGTGGATTTAAATTCGGCAGCTCTCTCCCTCTGTGTCTGTCTGTGTGTGTGTGTGTGTGTGTGTGTGTGTGTGTGTGTGTGTGTGTGTGTGTGTGTGTGTGTGTGTGTGTTTAGTGGGAGAGAGAGGACCCTGCCCTTATTTGGCAGCATGTCATTGTAGGATTTAAATTGAATATAGTTAGACTGGTTGACTGGATTAGAGCCTGTGTTTGTGTGTCCCTCTGTGCATTTGTGTTTCAATAAGTTATTACTATTCTGCTAAATCATAGTATTTCTGGTACTTTTCGGTACTTGTGCTAAATACAGTATTTCTGCTAAATCATACTATTTCTGCTTTTCATAGGATTTATGCCTAATATAGTATTTCTGCTAAATTATAGTATTTCTGCTTTTTATAGGATTTGTGCTTAATATAGTATTTCTGCTAAATTATAGTTTTTCTTCTTTTTATAATATTTGTGCTAAAACATAGTATTTCTACTAAATGTAGTATTTATGCTTAATCATAGTATTTCTATATATTTCTGCCAGGTCCCCAGGCAGCCAATCCTCTGTGAGGACTGAGACATTCAAATTTTCAAATCAGGGTCTGCACAGTTTCCCAGCCAATCAAATAAGTGTCCTGAGGCATTCAAATTTGCATATTGGGGCCTTCGTGGCTTCTAAGCCAGCCAATCATATCTGAGGGCTGAGGAATTCAAATCCACAAATCAGGGCCTGCACGGCTTCCCAGCCAGCCAATCACATATGTGGTCTCAGGCATTCAAATTTGCATATTGGGGAATTCGTGGCTTCTAAGTCAACAAGTCATCCATGTCATATATCTCTAAAAATTCATATTTTAATATTAAATTGTCAACACTTGAAGATTCCCCCATCTCTTCTGAACAAAACGGTGTAAGAATGACCGTTCTAGCCCCTACGGTTAGGAAATTACGGTCATTTGTTTGAGGGGAGTCGTCATTATGAGAAATAGACTGCAAAAATCCTGTGTCTCTCTGTGCTGCTGCGTGTGTAAACAGATGCACCTGTTTTGGTGGGGAAAAGTGCACAGCCTCTCTGATTGGTGGATTCAAATTCACCAGCTCCCAGGCTGACCTAGAAACTTACTTCTCTCTCCCTGTGTGTGTGTGTGTGTGTGTGTGTGTGTGTGTGTGTGTGTGTGTGTGAGACAGAGAGAGAGAGAGAGAGAGAGAGAGAGAGAGAGAGAAAGGCTTTTAATGGGATGATCTCATTCTAAGATTTAAATTCAATATATTTAGACTGGTTGACTGAATTGGATCTTGTGTGTGGGTCTCTCTGTGCATGTGTGTTTCCTCATGTGTACATATTTTTGATTGTGTGGCTGTAATAAATTTTTTTGCAGATTTTTGTCATTTAACAAGTATATTTGAGGGACCCTCAGCATGTTCAGCATTTTTTCAGCTGTCCATTTTGCTTTTCCAATTTTTCTGTTTAACTTATTACTATTGTGCTAAATCATACTATTTCTGCTATTTTATAAGATTTGTGCTTAATATACTATTTCTGCTTTTATAGGATTTGTGCTTAATATAGTATTTCTGCTAAATGTAGTATTTATGCTTAATCATACTATTTCTGCTTTTTATAGTATTTGTGCTTAATATAGTATTTCTGCTAAATTTAGTATTTCTGATTAATTATAGTTTTTCTACTAAATCATAGTACAGTATTTCTGCTTTTTATGGGATTTGTGCTAAAACAAAGTATTTCTACTAAATGTAGTATTTGTGCTTAATCATACCATTTCTGCTTTTTATAGGATTTGTGCTTAATATAGTATTTCTGCTAAATTATAGTATTTCTGCCAAATTATAATATTTGTGCTAAAACATAGTCTCAATTTAAAATTACAATATTCATAGTTCATCACAGTGTCTCTGGTAAATCACAATATTTCTGCTCTGTTGTACTATTTTTCTAAATCATAGTGTTTCTGTAATGTTTAAGTATTTTTGGCTAAATATAGTCTTTCTGTTATCTTATAGTATTTCTCCTAAATTCTTGTATTTTTGAGAAGTTATGTTTCTGGTAAGTTACAATATTTCTGCTAAGTTCTGCTATGCTATTGTATTTCTGCCAAGTATTATGTTTCCTCTAAGATATTGCAGTTCTGCTAAATTATTACATTTTAGCAATGTTCCTTTGCTTCTGCAAAGTTTTTACAATTTCTGCAACTTTTCAGCTTTTTCAGCTACTTTTTGCATACAGCTTCAGCTTTAAGCATCCACACAGCATTTTCGCAGGAAATGCAAATTTTTCTAGTTATTATTATTATTATTCTAGTTGCTTCCGTACACTTTTTGGCACTTAACTACTTCCACAATTTTCAGCCGATTTTCACCGTTCAAATTTTAAACTATTCTGCTATTTCTGCTAATTTACGCTACGATTTTTGCTATTTTTAACTATTATACTTTTTAAAATATTCCACTTTTTTCCTTTAATTTGTCCCATTGAAATGAATGGGAAACTTCTGCAATTCTGCTAAAATTTGCTTGTTTTTGAAACTTAACTACTTCCTCATATTTTCACCTAGAACAACCATTCAAACTTTAAAATGTTCATAAATTATTGGGCTATTCAGGTATGATTCAGCTTTTTGAAATCTTTTACTGTTTTACTTTTATGCCTCTTAAAGTTTTGAGTTGCAAAATTGTGATTTTTCACAAAATACATGTGTTGTTATGGTTGCTATGCTCTTGGCTTCCAGTGTGCCACTGAAGGTTTTGCAATTTTCACTTCATGTCCGAACAACTTCCTGCTACTTGCTCAATTTCCACTCAACTTCCACAAATTATACATCAAAACGTAGGTATTTTTGCTGGCTTTCAGAAAATGTCACCATCATTGTTGTGGGATTTATAGAATTTTGGCAAATCTCCTCAGACTAACACAAGGTCAGAAAACTCTCCATATAAAGTCAATGGAGAGTTTGTTCAAAATCACCGCTGCATTTCTGTAATGAGAGGCATATTCGAATCGTCATATCTCCTTAACGAAGCAAAGTTAAGACATGAGGCTTGTCCCGGTATATCTTCAGACACTCGTGACGCTCACAATTCAAGAATTTCTTTCTCACCTATTACCGTTCTGAAATGAGTTGGACTTGTTTGAGGGTAGGAAATTTGTCCTTCGCTCAGATTTCTTCAGATTTCAAACTGTGGAAATGAACCACTTTTTTCTCTCGTCATAACTTTTTGTTGGATTTCCACAGAGACCTGAAAATTTCCATGATTGTTCACCAAAGCCTGCTGTCTCTTACGGTGAAAGAATGATATCGATACTCCAAATAGATTTCGAGTTACAAAGCGTTGTTTGAGGGCAAGTCAAGGCAGTTTTTGCTTCGCTCTACTCAGTTATGGTGCATTAGAAGTCAAATATCTTTAATAATTCATATTTTAATGATAAATTGTAAACACTGGAAGATTCCCCCATCTCTTCTGAACAAAACGGTGTAAGAATGACCGCTCTAGCCCCTACGGTTTGGAAATTATGGTCATTTGTTTGAGGGGAGTCCTCACTATGAGAAATAGGCTGCAATAATCCTGTGCCTCTCTGTGCTGCGTGTGTAAAAAGAGGCACATGTTTTGGCGGGAAAAAGTACACAGGCTCTCTGATTGGTGGATTCAAATTCAGCAGCTCCCAGGCTGACCTAGAAACTTACTTCTCTCTCCCTGTGCATTTTTTTGCTGATTTTTTCATTTAACAAGTATATTTGAGGGACCCTCAGCATGTTCAGCATTTTTTCAGCTGTCCATTTTGCTTTTCCAATTTTTCTGTTTAACTGATTACTATTGTGCTAAATCATACTATTTCTGCTATTTTATAAGATTTGTGCCTAATATAGTATTTCTGCTAAATTACAGTATTTCTGCTTTTTATACTATTTGTGCTAAAACATAGTATTTCTACTAAATGTAGTATTTATGCTTAATCATACTATTTCTGCTTTTTATGGGATTTGTGCCTAATATAGTATTTCTGCTTTTTATAGGATTTTTGCTCAAACATAATATTTCTACTAAATGTAGTGTTTATGCTTAATCATCCTATTTCTGCTTTTTATAGGATTTGTGCTTAATATAGTATTTCTGCTAAATTATAGTATTTCTGCTTTTTATAGTATTTGTGCTAAAACATAGTATTTCTACTAAATGTAGTATTTATGCTTAATCATAGTATTTCTATATATTTCTGCCAGGTCCCCAGGCAGCCAATCCTCTGTGAGGACTTAGACATTCAAATTTTCAAATCAGGGCCTGCACGGTTTCCCAGCCAATCATATATGTGTCCTGAGGCATTGAAATTTGCATATTGGGGCCTTCATGGCTTCTAAGCCAGCCAATCATATCTGAGGGCTGAGGAATTCAAATCCACAAATCAGGGCCTGCACGGCTTCCCAGCCAGCCAATCATATATGTGGCCTCAGGCATTCAAATTTGCATATTGGGGAATTCGTGGCTTCTAAGTCAACAAGTCATCCATGTTGTATATCTCTAAAAATTCACATTTTAATGATAAATTGTTAACACTGGAAGATTCCCCCATCTCTTCTGAACAAAACGGTTTAAGAATGACCGTTCTAGCCCCTACGGTTAGGAAATTATGGTCATTTGTTTGTGGGGAGTCCTCACTATGAGAAATAGGCTGCAATAATCCTGTGCCTCTCTCTGCTGCGTGTGTAAAAAGATGCACCTGTTTTGGCGGGAAAACGTAAACAGCCACTCTGATTGGTGGATTTAAATTCGGCAGCTCTCTCCCTCTGTGTCTGTCTGTGTGTGTGTGTGTGTGTGTGTGTGTGTGTTTAGTGGGAGAGAGAGGACCCTGCCCTTATTTGGCAGCATGTCATTGTAGGATTTAAATTGAATATAGTTAGACTGGTTGACTGGATTAGAGCCTGTGTTTGTGTGTCCCTCTGTGCATTTCTGTTTCAATATGCCTCCATATTTGTAATTTTGTAAGTTATTACTATTCTGCTAAATCATAGTATTTCTGGTACTTTTCGGTACTTGTGCTAAATACAGTATTTCTGCTAAATCATACTATTTCTGCTTTTCATAAGATTTGTGCATAATATAGTATTTCTGCTAAATTATAGTATTTATTCTTTTTATAAGATTTGTGCCTAACATAGTATTTCTGCTAAATTATAGTATTTCTGCTTTTTATACTATTTGTGCCTAATATAGTATTTCTGCTAAATTATAGTATTTCTGCTTTTTATAGTATTTGTGCGAAAACATAGTATTTCTACTAAATGTAGTATTTATGCTTAATCATAGTATTTCTATATATTATATCTGCCAGGTCCCCAGGCAGCCAATCCTCTCTGAGGACTGAGACATTCAAATTTTCAAATCAGGGCCTGCACGGCTTCCCAGCCAATCATATATGTGTCCTGAGGCATTCAAATTTGCATATTGGGGCCTTCATGGCTTCTAAGCCAGCCAATCATATCAGGGCTGAGGAATTCAAATCCACAAATCAGGGCCTGCATGGCTTCCCAGCCAGCCAATCATATATGTGGCCTCAGGCATTCAAATTTGCATATTGGGGAATTCGTGGCTTCTAAGTCAATAAGTCATCCATGTCATATATCTCTAAAAATTCATATTTTAATGATAAATTGTCAACACTTGAAGATTCCCCAATCACCTCTGAACAAAACGGTGTAAGAATGACCGCTCTAGCCCCTACGGTTAGGAAATTATGGTCATTTGTTTGAGGGGAGTCCTCACTATGAGAAATAGGCTGCAATAATCCTGTGCCTCTCTGTGTTGCGTGTGTAAAAAGATGCACCTGTTTTGGCGGGAAAACGTAAACAGCCACTCTGATTGGTGGATTTAAATTCGGCAGCTCTCTCCCTCTGTGTGTGTGTGTGTGTGTGTGTGTGTGTGTGTGTGTGTTTAGTGGGAGAGAGGACCCTGCCCTTATTTGGCAGCATGTCATTGTAGGATTTAAATTGAATATAGTTAGACTGGTTGACTGAATTGGATCTTGTGTGTGTGTCTCTCTGTGCATGTGTGTTTCCTCATGTGTACATATTTGTAATTGTGTGGCTGTCATAAATTTTTTTTCAGATTTTTGTCATTTAACAAGTATATTTGAGGGACCCTCAGCATGTTCAGCATTTTTTCAGCTGTCCATTTTGCTTTTCCAATTTTTCTGTTTAACTTATTACTATTGTGCTAAATCATACTATTTCTGCTATTTTATAAGATTTGTGCTTAATATACTATTTCTGCTTTTTATAAGATTTGTGCTTAATATAGTATTTCTGCTAAATGTAGTATTTATGCTTAATCATATTATTTCTGCTTTTCATAGGATTTGTGCTTAATATAGTATTTCTGCTAAATTTAGTATTTCTGATTAATTATAGTTTTTCTACTAAATCATAGTACAGTATTTCTGCTTTTTATGGGATTTGTGCTAAAACAAAGTATTTCTACTAAATGTAGTATTTATGCTTAATCATACCATTTCTGCTTTTTATAGGATTTGTGCTTAATATAGTATTTCTGCTAAATTATAGTATTTCTGCCAAATTATAATATTTGTGCTAAAACATAGTCTTAATTTAAAATTACAATATTCATAGTTCATCACAGTGTCTCTGGTAAATCACAATATTTCTGCTCTGTTGTACTATTTTTCTAAATCATAGTGTTTCTGTAATGTTTAAGTATTTTTGGCTAAATATATTCTTTCTGTTATCTTATACTATTTCTCCTAAATTCTTGTATTTTTGAGAAGTTATCATGTTTCTGGTAAGTTACAATATTTCTGCTAAATTCTGCTATGCTATTGTATCTCTGCCAAGTATTATGTTTCCTCTAAGATATTGCAGTTCTGCTAAGTTATTCCATTTTAGCAAACTTCTTTTGCTTCTGCAAAGTTTTTACAATTTCTGCAACTTTTCAGCTTTTTCAGCTACTTTTTGCATACAGCTTCAGCTTTAAGCATCCACACTGCATTTTCGCAGGAAATGCAAATTTTTCTAGTTGTGTGGATGCTTTAAGCATCCACACTATTGAGTTCCTGTTTCTCTTTATTCTTTATTATTATTATTATTATTATTATTCTAGTTGCTTCCGTACACTTTTTGGCACTTAACTACTTCCACAATTTTCAGCCGATTTTCACCGTTCAAATTTTAAACTATTCTGCTATTTCTGCTAATTTACGCTACGATTTTTGCTATTTTTAACTATTATACTTTTTAAAATATTCCACTTTTTTCCTTTAATTTGTCCCATTGAAATGAATGGGAAACTTCCAAAATTCTGCTAAAATTTGCTTGTTTTTGAAACTTAACTACTTCCTCATATTTTCACCTAGAACAACCATTCAAACTTTAAAATGTTCATAAATTATTGGGCTATTCAGGTATGATTCAGCTTTTTGAAATCTTTTACTGTTTTACTTTTATGCCTCTTAAAGTTTTGAGTTGCAAAATTGTGATTTTTCACAAAATACATGCGTTGTTATGGTTGCTATGCTCTTGGCTTCCAGTGTGCCACTGAAGGTTTTGCAATTTTCACTTCATGTCCGAACAACTTCTTGCTACTTGCTCAATTTTCACTCAACTTCCACAAATTATACATCAAAACGTAGGTATTTTTGCTGGCTTTCAGAAAATGTCACTATCATTGTTGTGGGATTTATAGAATTTTTGCAAATCTCCTCAGACCAACACAAGGTCTCAAAACTCTCCATATAAAGTCAATGGAGAGCTTGTTCAAAATCATCGCTGGATTTCTGTAATGAGAGGCATATTCGAATCGTCATATCTCCTTAACGAAGCGACTTTAAGACATGAGGCTTGTCCCCGAATATCTTCAGACACCCCTGACGCTCACAATTCAAGAATTTCTTTCTCACCTATTACCGTTCTGAAATGAGTTGGACTTGTTTGAGGGTAGGAAATTCGTCCTTCGCTCAGATTTCTTCAGATTTAAAACTCTGGAAATGAACCACTTTTTTCTCTCGTCATAATTTTTTTTTGGATTTCCACAGAGACCTGAAAATTTCCATGACTGTTCACCAAAGCCTGCTGTCTCTTACGGTGAAAGAATGATATCGATACTCCAAATAGATTTCGAGTTACAAAGCGTTGTTTGAGGGCAAGTCAAGGCAGTTTTTGCTTCGCTCTACTCAGTTATGGTGCATTAGAAGTCAAATATCTTTAATAATTCATATTTTAATGATAAATTGTAAACACTGGAAGATTCCCCCATCTCTTCTGAACAAAACGGTGTAAGAATGACCGCTCTAGCCCCTACGGTTTGGGAATTATGGTCATTTGTTTGAGGGGAGTCGTCACTATGAGAAATAGGCTGCAATAATCCTGTGCCTCTCTCTGCTGCGTGTGTAAAAAGATGCACCTGTTTTGGCGGGAAAAAGTACACAGGCTCTCTGATTGGTGGATTCAAATTCAGCAGCTCCCAGGCTGACCTAGAAACTTACTTCTCTCTCCCTGTGCATTTTTTTGCTGATTTTTTCATTTAACAAGTATATTTGAGGGACCCTCAGCATGTTCAGCATTTTTTCAGCTGTCCATTTTGCTTTTCCAATTTTTCTGTTTAACTTATTACTATTGTGCTAAATCATACTGTTTCTGCTATTTCATAAGATTTGTGCTTAATATAGTATTTCTGCTTTTAATAGGATTTGTGCTTAATATAGTATTTCTGCTTTTTATAGAATTTGTGCTTAATATAGTATTTCTGCTTTTTATATGATTTGTGCTTAATATGGTATTTCTGCTAAATTATAGTATTTCTGCTTTTTATAGTATTTGTGCTAAAACATAGTATTTCTACTAAATGTAGTATTTATGCTTAATCATACTATTTCTGCTTTTTATGGGATTTGTGCCTAATATAGTATTTCTGCTTTTTATAGGATTTTTGCTCAAACATAATATTTCTACTAAATGTAGTGTTTATGCTTAATCATCCTATTTCTGCTTTTTATAGGATTTGTGCTTAATATAGTATTTCTGCTAAATTATAGTATTTCTGCTTTTTATAGTATTTGTGCTAAAACATAGTATTTCTACTAAATGTAGTATTTATGCTTAATCATAGTATTTCTATATATTTCTATATATTTCTGCCAGGTCCCCAGGCAGCCAATCCTCTGTGAGGACTTAGACATTCAAATTTTCAAATCAGGGCCTGCACGGTTTCCCAGCCAATCATATATGTGTCCTGAGGCATTCAAATTTGCATATTGGGGCCTTCATGGCTTCTAAGCCAGCCAATCATATCTGAGGGCTGAGGAATTCAAATCCACAAATCAGGGCCTGCACGGCTTCCCAGCCAGCCAATCATATATGTGGGCTCCAGGCATTCAAATTTGCATATTGGGGAATTCGTGGCTTCTAAGTCAACAAGTCATCCATGTCATATATCTCTAAAAATTCATATTTTAATGATAAATTGTCAACACTTGAAGATTCCCCCATCTCTTCTGAACAAAACTGTGTAAGAATGACCCTTCTAGCCCCTACGGTTAGGAAACTATGGTCATTTGTTTGAGGGGAGTCGTCACTATGAGAAATAGACTGCAAAAATGTGTCTCTGTGCTGCGTGTGTAAACAGAAGCACCTGTTTTGGCGGGGAAAAGTGCACAGGCTCTCTGATTGGTGGATTCAAATTCAGCAGCTCCCAGGCTGACCTAGAAACTTACTTCTCTCTCCCTGTGTGTGTGTGTGTGTGTGTGTGTGTGTGTGTGTGTGTGTGTGTGTGACAGAGAGAGAGAGAGAGAGAGAGAGAGAAAGGCTTTCAATGGGATGACCTCATTCTAAGCTTCAAATTCAATATATTTAGACTGGTTGACTGAATTGGATCTTGTGTGTGTGTCTCTCTGTGCATGTGTGTTTCCTTATGTGTACATATTTCTGATTGTGTGGCTGTTATATATATTTTTTGCTGATTTTTTTCATTTAACAAGTATATTTGAGGGACCCTCAGCATGTTCAGCATTTTTTCAGCTGTCCATTTTGCTTTTCCGATCTTTCTGTTTAACTTATTACTATTGTGCTAAATCATACTATTTCTGCTTTTAATAGGATTTGTGCTTAATATACTATTTCTGCTTTTTATAGGATTTGTGCTTAATATAGTATTTCTGCTTTTTATAGGATTTGTGCTTAATATAGTATTTATGCTTAATCATACTATTTCTATATATTTCTGCCAGGCAGCCAATCCTCTGTGAGGACTCAGACATTCAAATATACAGATCAGGGCCTGCACGGCCTCCCAGCCAGCCAATCATATCTGAGGTTTTCCGTTTCCTCTCTCGTCATATCTCAGCGACGGATGTACATAGAGCAATGAAAATCGCAGTCAAAGTACACCAAAGTCCGCTGATTCACCCAGTACAAGAATTATGCTTCTAGTCCACCTAGTTTTTGAATTACACAACGTTTTGTAACTCCAAAAAACGGCATTTTTCGCCTCTCACCGCGATCTAATTCTGACTCCTCATCAGCCTGTTTTTCAAAGCTGCTGCTCTCTTTCCCAGTGGCGCAGTTGGCAATGACACGGGTCTGCAAGCCAAAGATCGTGGGTTCGATTCCACCTTGGTCAACATGTTTTTTTCACTACAAATTAATACACTGTCACAGACCAGTAATTCATATTCATCATTTATTACAATTCTGCAAACTTTTATGATTTTACCAGCTTTTCTAATATGGACCTCACATTCTTGTTAACACTCCATGGCACAAATACTCTTCCCTTTAGGCTATTTCTCCCATTTTAAAGTATTACTCCTCCATAATTGTAATTCTGTTAAATCAAAGTACTTTTACTACATCTTAGTACTTCTGCTCAATCATAGTATTTCTGCTAAATCATAGTATTTCTGCTACTTTTTGGTACTTGTGCTAAATACAGTATTTCTGCTAAATCATACTATTTCTACTATATTATATTTTTCTTTCTAAATATAGCATTTCTGCTATATAATTATATTTCTGCTATGTTATAATATTTGTGCTAAACCAGAGTATTTGTGCTGAAACATAGTATTTCTGCCAAATGATAGTATTTCTGTCAAATTATAGTATTTGTGCTAAAACATAGTATTAATTTAAAATTAAAATATTCATAGTTCATCACAGTGTCTCCTGTAAATCACAGTATTTCTGCTATGTTGTATTATTTTTCTAAATCATAGTGTTTCTGTAATGTTTAAGTATTTTTGGCTAAATATATTCTTTCTGTTATCTTATACTATTTCTCCTAAATTCTTGTATTTTTGAGAAGTTATGTTTCTGGTAAGTTACAATATTTCTGCTAAGTTCTGCTATGCTATTGTATTTCTGCCAAGTATTATGTTTCCTCTAAGATATTGCAGTTCTGCTAAGTTATTCCATTTTAGCAATGTTCCTTTGCTTCTGCAAAGTTTTTACAATTTCTGCAACTTTTCAGCTTTTTCAGCTACTTTTTGCATACAGCTTCAGCTTTAAGCATCCACACTGCATTTTCGCAGGAAATGCAAATTTTTCTAGTTATTATTATATTTTATTCTGTATTCCGTACGTTTTTTGTAATCCTACTCCTTCAAAACCGTTCAACTTAGAAAAACCATTCCAACACCGTTAGATTCCTATTCTTTTGGACAACACTGCTTCCATTTTTCATATTTTTAACATTTATATTTTTAATTTTATTCAACTTTATTCAACAAAAATTTATAATGTATTTCAATGGGGAGACCCTTCAAATCCTCATTCAACTTACTCATTTTTAAACTCTTACTACTTCCACATACATTGACATAGAGCCACCATTCAAACTTTAAAACGAAGACAAGACATTCAACTATTCAACTTGCATTTATCTTTTCAATATCTATTATACTTTTTCTTCAGTTCCAGTTTAAGTTTCATGATGTTTTTTCACCCGTTTCAGAGTTTATAATGGGTGTGTATGGGACGGAATGTTGGGGCTAGAGTGAGGCAGCTCAACTGCTAGAGTGAGAGGAGCAAAAAAAATAATCTTAAAATCTTTTTTAAAACTGCTGCTGTGTCCGCAGCGTTTGCTCTACAGGTATGATTTTACCCTCAAAACGTAGCCATGGCTGTCCTCTTTCATCCAATGTGTTTACTATTGTACTAGGTGTTATGGTTCTTTCATAAATGTCACCAATGCACAGCCTCCTCCCTCCAACTCTTCCATAGACTCTAATGTTAAAATGGCTCAGAAGGTTGGTTTGAAAATCAGAAGAGCATGGTGTCTTTCCACTGTCACCACGTCCATATAATAAACTCCACAGACATGAAAACTGAGAATTTGGTAGACTAGACATGGCTGTCGCTCACGGTGAAAGAATTTTGTCAGTACGACATGTACTTTTCATTTGGGAACGATTTGTTTCGGCCTGACTTTTCTGTTCATTTTAAGCAGCAAAAGTGAGGTGCATGTCTGTGTCCGTGTGTATGGAGCCATTGGGTGCGGTCACTATAGCAACCAGGCTCACACCTGCCTGCTTAACGAGCTCTCTCTGCCACTCTGCCAAAATTAATCTTAAACACTTCTCTTTCAACTGCTGCTGTGTCCACAGTGTCACAGCCATCATTTTACCCTCAAAACGTCGCCATCGTTGTTCTTTTTCCAACATCTTGTCTTTCAAAGCTCAGAGATGTAAACTTTTTAAACTGTGTGGGTCCAAGTGGAGGGATCACATTTTAGTCATTCAGTGATTCAAAGAATATGACCTTTTAATATTCTTTCAGATGTTTTCTGACTCTAAATGTTCTTTTCTCATTTCTTAGGTTTTTCTAATTTACAATTAAAACATTTTCAGCTTTTTTCCAACTTCTTCTTCTGTGTAACCTTCAGCTTTTAGCAGTTCAGCACTTTTGTTTTCAGGTTAAATTCGGGGTTTTTTTTTTATCTCATTCAAAATTTTTAACTTAAATTCAGTAATTATTTCATTTCAATGCATACATTCAGATTCAAGCATTCACACTGCAGTTTCTTCAGAAAATGCACTTTCTAGTTATTATTATTATATTTTATTCTGTATTCCGTACGTTTTTTGTAATCCTATAACTTCAAAACCGTTCAACTTAGAAAAACCATTCAAACACCGTTAGATTCCTATTCTTTTGGACAACACTGCTTCTATTTTTCATATTTTTAACATTTATATTCTTAATTTTATTCAACTTTATTCAACAAAAATTTATAATGTATTTCAATGGGGAGACCCTTCAAATCCTCATTCAACTTACTCATTTTTAAACTCTTACTACTTCCACATACATTGACATAGAGCCACCATTCAAACTTTAAAACGAAGACAAGACATTCAACTATTCAACTTGTATTTATCTTTTCAATATCTATTATACTTTTTCTTCAGTTCCAGTTTAAGTTTCATGATGTTTTTTCACCCGTTTCAGAGTTTATAATGGGTGTGTATGGGACGGAATGTTGGGGCTAGAGTGAGGCAGCTCAACTGCTAGAGTGAGAGGAGCAAAAAAATTAATCTTAAAATCTTTTTTAAAACTGCTGCTGTGTCCGCAGCGTTTGCTCTACAGGTATGATTTTACCCTCAAAACGTAGCCATGGCTGTCCTCTTTCATCCAATGTGTTTACTATTGTACTAGGTGTTATGGTTCTTTCATAAATGTCACCAATGCACAGCCTCCTCCCTCCAACTCTTCCATAGACTCTAATGTTAAAATGGCTCAGAAGGTTCGTTTGAAAATCAGAAGAGCATGGTGTCTTTACACTGTCACCACGTCCATATAATAAACTCCACAGGCATGAAAACTGAGAATTTGGTAGACTAGACATGGCTGTCGCTCACGGTGAAAGAATTTTGTCAGTACGACATGTACTTTTCATTTGGGAACGATTTGTTTCGGCCTGACTTTTCTGTTCATTTTAAGCAGCAAAAGTGAGGTGCATGTCTGTGTCGTGTGTATGGAGCCATTGGGTGCGGTCACTATAGCAACCAGGCTCACACCTGCCTGCTTAACGAGCTCTGCCTGCCACTCTGCCAAGATTCATCTTAAACACTTCTCTTTCAACTGCTGCTGTGTCCACAGTGTTAAAGCCATCATTTTACCCTCAAAACGTCGCCATCGTTGTTCTCTTTCCAACATCTTGTCTTTCAAAGCTCAGACATTTAGACTTTTTAAACTGTGTGGATCCAAGTGGAGGGATCACATTTTAGTCATTCAGTGATTCAAAGAATATGACCTTTTAATATTCTTTCAGATGTTTTCTGACTCTAAATGTTCTTTTCTCATTTCTTAGGTTTTTCTAATTTACAATTAAAACATTTTCAGCTTTTTTCCAACTTCTTCTTCTGTGTAACCTTCAGCTTTTAGCAGTTCAGCACTTTTGTTTTCAGGTTAAATTCGGGGTTTTTTTTTTATCTCATTCAAAATTTTTAACTTAAATTCAGTAATTATTTCATTTCAATGCATACATTCAGATTCAAGCATTCACACTGCAGTTTCTTCAGAAAATGCACTTTCTAGTTATTATTATTATATTTTATTCTGTATTCCGTACGTTTTTTGTAATCCTATAACTTCAAAACCGTTCAACTTAGAAAAACCATTCAAACACCGTTAGATTCCTATTCTTTTGGACAACACTGCTTCTATTTTTCATATTTTTAACATTTATATTCTTAATTTTATTCAACTTTATTCAACAAAAATTTATAATGTATTTCAATGGGGAGACCCTTCAAATCCTCATTCAACTTACTCATTTTTAAACTCTTACTACTTCCACATACATTGACATAGAGCCACCATTCAAACTTTAAAACGAAGACAAGACATTCAACTATTCAACTTGTATTTATCTTTTCAATATCTATTATACTTTTTCTTCAGTTCCAGTTTAAGTTTCATGATGTTTTTTCACCCGTTTCAGAGTTTATAATGGGTGTGTATGGGACGGAATGTTGGGGCTAGAGTGAGGCAGCTCAACTGCTAGAGTGAGAGGAGCAAAAAAATTAATCTTAAAATCTTTTTTAAAACTGCTGCTGTGTCCGCAGCGTTTGCTCTACAGGTATGATTTTACCCTCAAAACGTAGCCATGGCTGTCCTCTTTCATCCAATGTGTTTACTATTGTACTAGGTGTTATGGTTCTTTCATAAATGTCACCAATGCACAGCCTCCTCCCTCCAACTCTTCCATAGACTCTAATGTTAAAATGGCTCAGAAGGTTCGTTTGAAAATCAGAAGAGCATGGTGTCTTTACACTGTCACCACGTCCATATAATAAACTCCACAGGCATGAAAACTGAGAATTTGGTAGACTAGACATGGCTGTCGCTCACGGTGAAAGAATTTTGTCAGTACGACATGTACTTTTCATTTGGGAACGATTTGTTTCGGCCTGACTTTTCTGTTCATTTTAAGCAGCAAAAGTGAGGTGCATGTCTGTGTCGTGTGTATGGAGCCATTGGGTGCGGTCACTATAGCAACCAGGCTCACACCTGCCTGCTTAACGAGCTCTGCCTGCCACTCTGCCAAGATTCATCTTAAACACTTCTCTTTCAACTGCTGCTGTGTCCACAGTGTTAAAGCCATCATTTTACCCTCAAAACGTCGCCATCGTTGTTCTCTTTCCAACATCTTGTCTTTCAAAGCTCAGACATTTAGACTTTTTAAACTGTGTGGATCCAAGTGGAGGGATCACATTTTAGTCATTCAGTGATTCAAAGAATATGACCTTTTAATATTCTTTCAGATGTTTTCTGACTCTAAATGTTCTTTTCTCATTTCTTAGGTTTTTCTAATTTAAAATTAAAACATTTTCAGCTTTTTTCCAACTTCTTCTTCTGTGTAACCTTCAGCTTTTAGCAGTTCAGCACTTTTGTTTTCAGGTTAAATTCGGGGTTTTTTTTTTATCTCATTCAAGATTTTTAACTTAAATTCAGTAATTAATTCATTTCAGTGCATACATTCAGATTCAAGCATTCACACTGCAGTTTCTTCAGAAAATGCACTTTCTAGTTATTATTATTATTATATTTTATTCTGTATTCCGTACGTTTTTTGTAATCCTATAACTTCAAAACCGTTCAACTTAGAAAAACCATTCAAACACCGTTAGATTCCTATTCTTTTGGACAACACTGCTTCTATTTTTCATATTTTTAACATTTATATTTTTAATTTTATTCAACTTTATTCAACAAAAATTTATAATGTATTTCAATGGGGAGACCCTTCAAATCCTCATTCAACTTACTCATTTTTAAACTCTTACTACTTCCACATACATTGACATAGAGCCACCATTCAAACTTTAAAACGAAGACAAGACATTCAACTATTCAACTTGTATTTATCTTTTCAATATCTATTATACTTTTTCTTCAGTTCCAGTTTAAGTTTCATGATGTTTTTTCACCCATTTCAGAGTTTATAATGGGTGTGTATGGGACGGAATGTTGGGGCTAGAGTGAGGCAGCTCAACTGCTAGAGTGAGAGGAGCAAAAAAATTAATCTTAAAATCTTTTTTAAAACTGCTGCTGTGTCCGCAGCGTTTGCTCTACAGGTATGATTTTACCCTCAAAACGTAGCCATGGCTGTCCTCTTTCATCCAATGTGTTTACTATTGTACTAGGTGTTATGGTCCTTTCATAAATGTCACCAATGCACAGCCTCCTCCCTCCAACTCTTCCATAGACTCTAATGTTAAAATGGCTCAGAAGGTTCGTTTGAAAATCAGAAGAGCATGGTGTCTTTACACTGTCACCACGTCCATATAATAAACTCCACAGGCATGAAAACTGAGAATTTGGTAGACTAGACATGGCTGTCGCTCACGGTGAAAGAATTTTGTCAGTACGACATGTACTTTTCATTTGGGAACGATTTGTTTCGGCCTGACTTTTCTGTTCATTTTAAGCAGCAAAAGTGAGGTGCATGTCTGTGTCCGTGTGTATGGAGCCATTGGGTGCGGTCACTATAGCAACCAGGCTCACACCTGCCTGCTTAACGAGCTCTGCCTGCCACTCTGCCAAGATTCATCTTAAACACTTCTCTTTCAACTGCTGCTGTGTCCACAGTGTTAAAGCCATCATTTTACCCTCAAAACGTCGCCATCGTTGTTCTTTTTCCAACATCTTGTCTTTCAAAGCTCAGACATTTAAACTTTTTAAACTGTGTGGATCCAAGTGGAGGGATCACATTTTAGTCATTCAGTGATTCAAAGAATATGACCTTTTAATATTCATTCAGATGTTTTCTGACTCTAAATGTTCTTTTCTCATTTCTTAGGTTTTTCTAATTTACAATTAAAACATTTTCAGCTTTTTTCCAACTTCTTCTTCTGTGTAACCTTCAGCTTTTAGCAGTTCAGCACTTTTGTTTTCAGGTTAAATTCGGGGTTTTTTTTTTTTATCTCATTCAAGATTTTTAACTTAAATTCAGTAATTAATTCATTTCAGTGCATACATTCAGATTCAAGCATTCACACTGCAGTTTCTTCAGAAAATGCACTTTCTAGTTATTATTAGTGTGAATGCTTGAAAAGCATTCACAGTATTGTTCTTCTAATCTTTATTATTATTATTATTGTGTGGATGCTTTAAGCATCCACACTATTGAGTTCCTCTTGGGACTTCCGTACACTTTTTGGCACTTAACTACTTCCGCAATTTTCAGCCGATTTTCACCGTTCAAATTTTAAAATATTCTGCTATTTCTGCTAATTCCTGCTATGTCTTTTGGTATTTTTCACTATTATACTTTTTAAAATATTAAGCTTAATTTGTCCCATTGAAATGAATGGGAAACTTCTGCAATTCTGCTAAAATTTGCTTGTTTCTGAAACTTAACTACTTCCTCATATTTTCACGTAGAACAACCATTCAAACTTTAAAATGTTCTCAAATTATTGGGCTATTCAGGTATGATTCAGCTTTTTCAAATCTTTTACCGTTTTACCTTTATGCCTCTTAAAGTTTTCAGTTGCAAAATTGTGATTTTTCACAAAATACATGCGTTGTTATGGTTGCTATGCACTTGGCTTCCAGTGTGCCACTGAAGGTTTTGCAGTCTTCTCTTCATGTCCGAACAACTTCTTGCTACTTGCTCAATCTTCACTCAACTTCCACAAATTATACATCAAAACATAGGTATTTTTGCTGGGTTTCCGAAAATGTCACTATCATTGTTGTGGTATTCATAGAACTTTCGCAAATCTCCTCAGACCAACACAATGTCGGAAAACTCTCCATATAAAGTCAATGGAGAGTTTGTTCAAAATCACCGCTGCATTTCTGTAATGAGAGGCATATTCGAATCGTCATATCTCCTTAACGAAGCAAAGTTAAGACATGAGGCTTGTCCCGGTATATCTTCAGACACTCGTGACGCTCACAATTCAAGAATTTCTTTCTCACGTATTACCGTTCTGAAATGAGTTGGACTTGTTTGAGGGTAGGAAATTCGTCCGTCGCTCAGATTTCTTCAAATTTCAAACCCTGGAAATGAACCACTTTTTTCTCTCGTCATAACTTTTTGTTGGATTTCCACAGAGACCTGAAAATTTCCATGACTGTTCACCAAAGCCTGCTGTCTCTTACGGTGAAAGAATGATATCGATACTCCAAATAGATTTCGAGTTACAAAGCGTTGTTTGAGGGCAAGTCAAGCAGTTTTTGCTTCGCTCTACTCAGTTATGGTGCATTAGAAGTCAAATAGCTTTAATAATTCACATTTTAATGATAAATTGTCAACACTGGAAGATTCCCCCATCTCTTCTGAACAAAACGGTGTAAGAATGACCGCTCTAGCCCCTACGGTTAGGAAATTATGGTCATTTGTTTGAGGGGAGTCGTCATTATGAGAAATAGGCTGCAATAATCCTGTGCCTCTCTGTGCTGCGTGTGTAAATAGATGCACATGTTTTGGCGGGAAAAAGTACACAGGCTCTCTGATTGGTGGATTCAAATTCAGCAGCTCCCAGGCTGACCTAGAAACTTACTTCTCTCTCCCTGTGCATTTTTTTTGCTGATTTTTTCATTTAACAAGTATATTTGAGGGACCCTTAGCATGTTCAGCATTTTTTCAGCTGTCCATTTTGCTTTTCCAATTTTTCTGTTTAACTTATTACTATTGTGCTAAATCATACTATTTCTGCTATTTTATAAGATTTGTGCAAAATATAGTATTTCTGCCAAATATAGTATTTCTGATTATTTATAGTTTTTCTACTAAATCATAGTACAGTATTTCTGCTTTTTATAGGATTTGTGCCTAATATAGTATTTCTGCTAAATTACAGTATTTATGCTTTTTATACTATTTGTGCTAAAACATAGTATTTCTACTAAATGTAGTATTTATGCTTAATCATACTATTTCTGCTTTTTATAGGATTTTTGCCTAATATAGTATTTCTGCTTTTTATAGGATTTTTGCTCAAACATAGTATTTCTACTAAATGTAGTGTTTATGCTTAATCATACTATTTCTGCTTTTTATACTATTTGTGCTTAATATAGTATTTCTGCTAAATTATAGTATTTCTGCTTTTTATAGTATTTGTGCTAAAACATAGTATTTCTACTAAATGTAGTATTTATGCTTAATCATAGTATTTCTATATATTTCTGCCAGGTCCCCAGGCAGCCAATCCTCTGTGAGGACTGAGACATTCAAATTTTCAAATCAGGGCCTGCACGGCTTCCCAGCCAATCATATATGTGTCCTGAGGCATTCAAATTTGCATATTGGGGCCTTCATGGCTTCTAAGCCAGCCAATCATATCTGAGGGCTGAGGAATTCAAATCCACAAATCAGGGCCTGCACGGCTTCCCAGCCAGCCAATCATATATGTGGTCTGAGGCATTCAAATTTGCATATTGGGGAATTCGTGGCTTCTAAGTCAACAAGTCATCCATGTCATATATCTCTAAAAATTCATATTTTAATGATAAATTGTCAACACTTGAAGATTCCCCCATCTCTTCTGAACAAAACGGTGTAAGAATGACCGCTCTAGCCCCTACGGTTAGGAAATTATGGTCATTTGTTTGAGGGGAGTCGTCATTATGAGAAATAGACTGCAATCCGGTTGTTCAGTGATGACGCGACGAATCCTACTTCCGGGTCTAAAGTAGTCTGCGTTTAATATGGCATTTGTGTTGTTAACATGTTTAATGTTATGTATTTTCTTCTATTTGATCTCAAAAAGCTCCTAAAACAGTCAGCGATCACTGTTGACCTCCCTCGGCTTTTATTACCGCTAATCATTTATTTAAGCTCAGTTTTTAAAACCTTAGGATGTAACTACAGCCCAGCCCATGCAGCAGTATATGAATGACTAACCTCGTATTGTGGATGGATTATCTCAGTTGTTCTCCTGGCTGAAGTTTGGTCCGTTTACAGCATCCTGCCATGCGATTACATTTGTTCCTGACCACCGAGAACACTCACGGTAACTTTTATCAAGTGGAAAAAAAGTTAGCTTGTTTATATTATGCTAACATAGCTGTGTCGCTAGCGGTCACGTAGCACATCATTATATACCAGCTAGCCAAACTTCAGTAACCCTACAAACGTCACTGCTGTTTAGCTTTCTGTCTTCATTTATGTTGGAAGTGATAACAGAGCTGTACGTTTTAATTTGTTTCCAAAACCCCGCAGTCAGGACATGCTATATTGTATTTAGATAGAAGCTAGCGAGCTAACTCCCTGCTAACTTCTAACTCCGTTAAATGTCATAAATTCTGTTTTCATGGATGCCTGGATGTTAAACTCAATTGTTACACCTGGTAGAGCAGAACGCTGATCATTTTATTAAAGATGAAAGACTTTAGACAGTTTTTCAACTCTCAGTAATGCCATAGTGATCGTTTGATATATGGACCTGCAGCGGAGTTTAGACCCAGACACGGCTAGTGACGTCAGACTGAACAACCGGATAAACCTGTGCCTCTCTGTGCTGCGTGTGTAAATAGATGCACCTGTTTTGGCGGGAAAAAGTGCACAGGCTCTCTGATTGGTGGATTCAAATTCAGCAGCTCCCAGGCTGACTGAGCTAGAAACTTACTTCTCTCTCCCTGTGTGTGTGTGTGTGTGTGTGTGTGTGTGTGTGTGTGTGTGTGTGTGTGTGTGTGTGTGACAGAGAGAGAGAGAGAGAGAGAAGGCCTTTTAATGGGATGATCTCATTCTAAGATTCAAATTCAATATATTTAGACTGGTTGACTGAATTGGATCTTGTGTGTGTGTCTCTCTGTGCATGTGTGTTTCCTTATGTGTACATATTTCTGATTGTGTGGCTGTTATATATATTTTTTTGCTGATTTTTTTCATTTAACAAGTATATTTGAGGGACCCTCAGCATGTTCAGCATTTCTTCAGCTGTCCATTTTGCTTTTCCAATTTTTCTGTTTAACTTATTACTATTGTGCTAAATCATACTATTTCTGCTATTTTATAAGATTTGTGCAAAATATAGTATTTCTGCCAAATATAGTATTTCTGATTATTTATAGTTTTTCTACTAAATCATAGTACAGTATTTCTGCTTTTTATAGGATTTGTGCCTAATATAGTATTTCTGCTAAATTACAGTATTTCTGCTTTTTATAGGATTTGTGCTTAATATACTATTTCTGCTATTTTATAAGATTTGTGCTTAATATACTATTTCTGCTTTTAATAGGATTTGTGCTTAATATACTATTTCTGCTTTTTATAGGATTTGTGCTTAATATAGTATTTCTGCTAAATGTAGTATTTATGCTTAATCATACTATTTCTATATATTTCTGCCAGGCAGCCAATCCTCTGTGCGGACTCAGACACATATCACATATCAGGGCCTGCATGGCTTCCCAGTCAGCCAATCATGTCTGAGGTCTTCCGTTTCCTCTCTCGTCATATCTCAGCGACGGTTGTACAAAGAGCAATGAAAATCGCAGTCAAAGTACACCAAAGTCCGCTGATTCACCCAATACAAGAATTATGCCTCTAGTCCACCTAGTTTTTGAGTTACACAACGTTTTGTAACTCCAAAAAACTGCGTTTTTCGCCTCTCACCGGGATCTAATTCTGACTGCTCATCACCCTGTTTTTCAAAACGGCTCCTCTCTTTCCCAGTGGCGCAGTTGGTAATGACACGGGTCTGCAAGCCAAAGATCGTGGGTTCGATTCCACCTTGGTCAACATGTTTTTTTTTCCCTACAAATTAATACACTGTCACAGACCAGTAATTCATATTCATCATTTATTACAATTCTGCAAACTTTTATGATTTTACCAGCTTTTCTAATATGGACCTCACATTCTTAACACTCCATGGCACAAATACTCTTACCTTTAGGCTCTGTGTATGTGTGTGTGTGTATCAATATTTCTCCCATTTTAAAGTATTACTCCTCCATAATTGTATTTCTGTTAAATCAAAGTACTTTTACTACATCTTAGTACTTCTGCTCAATCATAGTATTTCTGCTAAATCATTGTTATTATGCTATATTGTAGTATTTCTGCTCAATCATACTATTTCTACTATATTATATTTTTCTTTCTAAATATAGCATTTCTGCTATATAATTGTATTTCTGCTATGTTATAATATTTGTGCTAAACCAGAGTATTTGTGCTGTATCATAGTATTTCTGCCAAATTATAATATTTGTGCTAAAACATAGTCTTAATTTAAAATTACAATATTCATAGTTCATCACAGTGTCTCTGGTAAATCACAGTATTTCTGCTATGTTGTACTATTTTTCTAAATCATAGTGTTTCTGTAATGCTTAAGTATTTTTGTCTAAATATATTCTTTCTGTTATCTTATACTATTTCTCCTAAATTCTTGTATTTTTGAGAAGTTATGTTTCTGGTAAGTTACAATATTTCTGCTAAGTTCTGCTATGCTATTATATTTCTGCCAAGTATTATGATTCCTCTAAGATATTGCAGTTCTGCTAAGTTATTCCATTTTAGCAAAGTTCCTTTGCTTCTGCAAAGTTTTTACAATTTCTGCAACTTTTCAGCTTTTTCAGCTACTTTTTGCATACAGCTTCAGCTTTAAAGCATCCACACTGCATTTTCGCAGGAAATGCAAATTTTTCTAGTTATTATTATATTTTATTCTGTATTCCGTACGTTTTTTGTAATCCTATAACTTCAAAACCGTTCAACTTAGAAAAACCATTCAAACACCGTTAGATTCCTATTCTTTTGGACAACACTGCTTCTATTTTTCATATTTTTAACATTTATATTTTTAATTTTATTCAACTTTATTCAACAAAAATTTATAATGTATTTCAATGGGGAGACCCTTCAAATCCTCATTCAACTTACTCATTTTTAAACTCTTACTACTTCCACATACATTGACATAGAGCCACCATTCAAACTTTAAAACGAAGACAAGACATTCAACTATTCAACTTGTATTTATCTTTTCAATATCTATTATACTTTTTCTTCAGTTCCAGTTTAAGTTTCATGATGTTTTTTCACCCGTTTCAGAGTTTATAATGGGTGTGTATGGGACGGAATGTTGGGGCTAGAGTGAGGCAGCTCAACTGCTAGAGTGAGAGGAGCAAAAAAATTAATCTTAAAATCTTTTTTAAAACTGCTGCTGTGTCCACAGCGTTTGCTCTACAGGTATGATTTTACCCTCAAAACGTAGCCATGGCTGTCCTCTTTCATCCAATGTGTTTACTATTGTACTAGGTGTTACGGTTCTTTCATAAATGTCACCAATGCACAGCCTCCTCCCTCCAACTCTTCCATAGACTCTAATGTTAAAATGGCTCAGAAGGTTCGTTTGAAAATCAGAAGAGCATGGTGTCTTTCCACTGTCACCACGTCCATATAATAAACTCCACAGGCATGAAAACTGAGAATTCGGTAGACTAGAAGCTGCTGTCGCTCACGGTGAAAGAATTTTGTCAATACGACTTGTACTTTTAATTTGGGAACGATTTGTTTCGGCCTGACTTTTCTGTTCATTTTAAGCAGCAAAAGTGAGGTGCATGTCTGTGTCGTGTGTATGGAGCCATTGGGTGCAGTCACTATAGCAACCAGGCTCACACCTGCCTGCTTAACGAGCTCTGCCTGCCACTGTGCCAAGATTCATATTAAACACTTCTCTTTCAACTGCTGCTGTGTCCACAGTGTTAAAGCCATCATTTTACCCTCAAAACGTCGCCATCGTTGTTCTTTTTCCAACATCTTGTCTTTCAAAGCTCAGAGATGTAAACTTTTTAAACTGTGTGGGTCCAAGTGGAGGGATCACATTTTAGTCATTCAGTGATTCAAAGAATATGACCTTTTAATATTCTTTCAGATGTTTTCTGACTCTAAATGTTCTTTTCTCATTTCTTAGGTTTTTCTAATTTAAAATTAAAACATTTTCAGCTTTTTTCCAACTTCTTCTTCTGTGTAACCTTCAGCTTTTAGCAGTTCAGCACTTTTGTTTTCAGGTTAAATTCGGGGTTTTTTTTTTATCTCATTCAAGATTTTTAACTTAAATTCAGTAATTAATTCATTTCAGTGCATACATTCAGATTCAAGCATTCACACTGCAGTTTCTTCAGAAAATGCACTTTCTAGTTATTATTATTATATTTTATTCTGTATTCCGTACGTTTTTTGTAATCCTATAACTTCAAAACCGTTCAACTTAGAAAAACCATTCAAACACCGTTAGATTCCTATTCTTTTGGACAACACTGCTTCCATTTTTCATATTTTTAACATTTATATTTTTAATTTTATTCAACTTTATTCAACAAAAATTTATAATGTATTTCAATGGGGAGACCCTTCAAATCCTCATTCAACTTACTCATTTTTAAACTCTTACTACTTCCACATACATTGACATAGAGCCACCATTCAAACTTTAAAACGAAGACAAGACATTCAACTATTCAACTTGTATTTATCTTTTCAATATCTATTATACTTTTTCTTCAGTTCCAGTTTAAGTTTCATGATGTTTTTTCACCCGTTTCAGAGTTTATAATGGGTGTGTATGGGACGGAATGTTGGGGCTAGAGTGAGACAGCTCAACTGCTAGAGTGAGAGGAGCAAAAAAATTAATCTTAAAATCTTTTTTAAAACTGCTGCTGTGTCCGCAGCGTTTGCTCTACAGGTATGATTTTACCCTCAAAACGTAGCCATCGCTGTCCTCTTTCATCCAATGTGTTTACTATTGTACTAGGTGTTATGGTTCTTTCATAAATGTCACCAATGCACAGCCTCCTCCCTCCAACTCTTCCATAGACTCCAATGTTAAAATGGCTCAGAAGGTTCGTTTGAAAATCAGAAGAGCATGGTGTCTTTCCACTGTCACCACGTCCATATAATAAACTCCACAGACATGAAAACTGAGAATTTGGTAGACTAGACATTGCTGTCGCTCACAGTGAAAGAATTTTGTCAATACGACTTTTACTTTTCATTTGGGAACGATTTGTTTCGGCCTGACTTTTCTGTTCATTTTAAGCAGCAAAAGTGAGGTGCATGTCTGTGTCCGTGTGTATGGAGCCATTGGGTGCGGTCACTATAGCAACCAGGCTCACACCTGCCTGCTTAACGAGCTCTCTCTGCCACTCTGCCAAAATTAATCTTAAACACTTCTCTTTCAACTGCTGCTGTGTCCACAGTGTTACAGCCATCATTTTACCCTCAAATTGTCGCCATTATTGTTCTCTTTCCAACACCGTGTCTTTCAAAGCTCAGGCATTTAAACTTTTTAAACTGTGTGGATCAAAGTGGAGGGATCACATTTTAGTCATTCAGTGATTCAAAGAATATGACCTTTTAATATTCATTCAGATGTTTTCTGACTCTAAATGTTCTTTTCTCATTTCTTAGGGTTTTCTAATTTACAATTAAAACATTTTCAGTTTTTTTCCAACTTCTTCTTCTGTGTAACGTTCAGCTTTTAGCAGTTCAGCACCTTTGTTTTCAGGTTAAATTCGTTTTGTTTGTTTGTTTTTTTTTAATCTCATTCAATATTTTTAACTCAAAATTCAGCAATTAATTCATTTCAGTGCATACATTCAGATTCAAGCATTCACACTGCAGTTTCTTCAGAAAATGCACTTTCTAGTTATTATTATTATTATATTTTATTCTGTATTCCGTACGTTTTTTGTAATCCTACTCCTTCAAAACCGTTCAACTTAGAAAAACCATTCAAACACCGTTAGATTCCTATTCTTTTGGACAACACTGCTTCTATTTTTCTCATTTTTAACATTTATATTTTTAATTTTATTCAACTTTATTCAACAAAAATTTCCCATGTATTTCAATGGGGAGACCCTTCAAATTCTCATTCAATTTACTCATTTTTAAACTCTTACTACTTCCACATACATTGACATAGAGCCACCATTCAAACTTTAAAACGAAGACAAGACATTCAACTATTCAACTTGTATTTATCTTTTCAATATCTATTATACTTTTTCTTCAGTTCCAGTTTAAGTTTCATGATGTTTTTTCAGCCGTTTCAGAGTTTATAATGGGTGTGTATGGTGACAACGATGGTGACCTTTTAAAAAGTGCCCAATTATGCAACTTTTTGCACATGGCAACCGACAACAGTTTAGCTTGAATATTTGTTTTGTCCTTTTGCAGTAGTCACATTTAGTTCATACAATTACCATGTGATATAATTTTAATAAAATTATTTTTTTTTCTTGTTTTTTGTTCAGAGTGTGTAGAAGAAGAAGAACAAGGACCAGATCTCCAGTCTTCTCTCTCACATCCCAACCCCCCAACCCCTCTATCCTCTGTCCTGCTCCACCTATTGTCTCTGCCTTCTTTCCATCTGTATTTCACTCTGTGGTTTGTGAGAAATTTTGCCAAACCAACAATCCTTTTGCGGTTTGATTTAAAGCCGTGTCTCTCCTGCTCTGTCTGTTCTCTCTGCTAAATTTTCTCTCTACCTGTTTTTCACTCTTGGCTTGCTGCTGAAAAACGCCAAGCCAACAAAGCAATAAAGAGTGCATATTTTGCCTCAACCTATGAACAAACTGAACAAACAAAGAAAAATCTGCGGTTTGATTTAAAGCCGTGTCTCTCCTGCTCTGCCTGTTCTCACTGCTAAATTTTCTCTCTACCTGTTTTTCACTCTTGGCTTGCTGCTGAAAAACGCCAAGCCATTAAAGCAATAAAGAGTGCATATATTGCCTCTACCTGAGAACAAACTGAACAAACAAAGAAAACTAATTCACGGTTTGATTGTGATTTCCCAGCCGTGTCTCTCCTGCTCTGCCTGTTCTCTCTTCTAAATTTTCTCTCTACCTGTTTTTCACTCTTGGCTTGCTGCTGAAAAATGCCAAGCCAATAAAGAGAGTGCATAATATTCTCTCAACTGAAGAACAAACTGTCAAACGAAAGACAACTGTTTAAGACAAATAAAAACTGAAATATAAAAACAAAGACAACATCTCCTGGTGTGTGCCACTCTTATCTTGTGAACATATTTTCTAAAGACTAAGAAACACTTGCAGGTGTGTGAAAATGCCAAGGAAGCAGAAAAAGTCACAAGCTGCAAAACAACGCTGGAAAAAGTTTCATGAGTTTCACAAAGTACCAACATGTGAACAAGCTGAGTTTGATTTTCCTCAGAGCTCTGCAGAAGACAGTGTGTCTACAAAGACCAATTCTGACAGTGTCAAACAGGCAGGTCAACATGTTCCTGCACATGTACAACAGGTATCTTATGCTGATGCTGTAAAGAGTGGACTGCAGCATAAAGTTAATGAACAACATGAGGTGTCAAGTGCCCCACAGGTGGGTTATGCTGACTTTTTGAAAAGAGGCTGTCACAGTGATGTGGCAGGACCATCTCATGCAGAAAGAGTGAACCTTAAAAACCAGCCCTCTATTACACTTGTCTGTGCATCTCGCAGCCAGGCACATCCTAAATATGGAGACTCCAGAAACAAGCAGTGCACATGCAACTCACTCACATTTCTTGCATTCCTTCATGAGAATGAAAACATGACTACAGCTGACCTTAATCTGGTCTTGGATAAAGGTGATGTGATGTACAAAGAGGCCAAGAAAAGATTTCCTAAAAATATTCATTTGGCAACCGATGAGCTGCCAGACAAAGTTGATGCTCGCTGGTCTATGTATGATGTCGACATGACACAGCCTTCCCGGTATGGGACATTTGAAGAACCTCCAGAGGAAGCAGTAGATACCTTTCTCAGCTTAGAAGCAGGACTGAGCTGCCTGTTGTCAGATGTGCAGTATGCCTTATTGATTATGAGTGGATTGTGTATCGCAGTGTTCAGATCCACATCAGGCAAATATGGTTTCTTTGATCCACACTCCAGAACACCCAGTGGTCTTTCTCTATTACTACAGTCACGTAATCGTGGTACAGCAGTGATGCTGAAATTCACACTCCTCAGTGACATGATTAAGAGGATCCAAGATTCTTATGAAATGATGGAGATATCACCCTCTTGTAACTATGAACTGAAGCCTGTGCAGTTCTACAGTATGAGCACAGTCAACCTGAGTGATACTATCACAGACACAGTCTGCAGACCAACAGCTGCCACTGCTGTGGCATCTACTCACTCTGATACAACTGTTGATGAAGCAAACTCCTCTACTCCAAGGAGAAACACAACGACTGATCTGACTGAGAACATCTTTTGTCAAATGTCCATTTGTACGCCACCGGTGAAACAAAAAGAAGTTCACGTGACTCAGTTCACATCATATGAAGATCAGAATGAACCTCCTAATATACCAACTGAAGAACTATGCAGTGAATTAAGTTTCCTTCCATCAAGGGATGCTTTTTTATGTCAATCAAATGCTGCAATAACAAATGTTGCTTCCTGTGATCTTTCTGATATAGTTTTACAAAAACTGAAAAAAGTTAATAAACAACAAAGGCACAAAATGAAAAGAAGATTAATGGCATCAGAGAAACCCAGAAATCAGAGAAAAGAAAACCAAAAAAGGAAAGAACGACAAAAGTATGCTTCAAACAAAGAGTACAAAGAAAAGAAAAAGTCTTGCACAAGCGAGGCATATAAAAACAATCCTGAAGTCAGACAGAAAAAACAACAGTATATGAAAAGACGTTATTGTGAGAATGATGAATTGAGACAGAAACAACAGAGATATATTAGAAGACGTTACTGTGAAAATGATGAATTCAGAAAGAAACAAAAACAATATGTTAAAAAACGTTTTTCTGAGAATGCTACAGTTAGAAAGAAACAACAACAATATATTAAAAGACGCTACTGTGAGAACGATGAATTCAGAAAGAAACAACAACAATATATTAAAAGACGCTACTGTGAGAACGATGAATTCAGAAAGAAACAACAACAATATATTAAAAGACGCTACTGTGAGAACGATGAATTCAGAAAGAAACAACAACAATATATTAAAAGACGCTACTGTGAGAACGATGAATTCAGAAAGAAACAACAACAATATATTAAAAGACGCTACTGTGACAATGCTGAATTTAGACAAAAACAAAAAAACTATATAACTAAAAGGTATCAAGAAAACCCTGAATTCAGAGAGAGACAGAGATCTCGAGTGACTCAGCGTTATGCACGTGACAATGCATTCAGAGTAAGACACAGACAACTAATGAAACAACTAATGCGAGACAGGTATCAAAGTAATCTTGCATTCAGGATTATGCACAACATGAGATGTGCAATGAAAATAAAAAGGAAATACAGATGGGTGAACAGACAAACCCAAGAGAGTGACAACAGTGTGATCAACGAGGCCATATCTGTGTTCAAATCACAAATCAAAGCTGGACCATCATACCCATGTACTGTATGCTTCAAGGCTTCATTTCCAAACCAAGTGCGACCCTGCACAAGGTCAAAGTATGTCAAAAACCCACATGTAGTTGCAACATGTTTGACTGGAAGATTTGTTCATGTTTGTGATGAAAACTGCAGAAATGAGCAGTGCAATGTTCCCGATGAGAGAAAGAGAGAGTGGATTTGTCACACCTGCCACAATCATCTTAAAAATGGATCCATGCCAGCACTTGCTGTTGCCAATAAACTGGATCTTGCTGATACTCCACCTGAACTGTCTGATCTCAACATACTGGAGAGACATCTCATAGCCAAGTGCATACCATTTGCCAAGATCATTCCTCTTCCCAAAGGCAGACAAAGAGCAATTAGAGGAAATGTGGTCTGTGTCCCATCAGAGGTACAGGAAACTGTTGAAGCATTGCCTCGATTAAGAATTAATTCTCAGGTGATGAGAGTAAAACTGAAGAGACGCTTGTCTTACAAAGGTCATCAGCTGTTTCAGACTGTAAGCTGGTCTAAACTTGTGCAAGCACTGCATAAACTCAAGCAGATTCATCCACAGTATAAGGATGTGAGCATCAGAGATGATGCTGAGCTGTGTGATCCAACACTTCCTGATGAAGATGATGATGATGATGATGAAAATATGAATGAGGACGATTATGATGAGGCTGATTTAATGGAAATTGACAGCTGTGAGAAAAATGCACTGAGTGAAGCACAAAATAAAAATGAACAGGATATTGACATGTTACCCTGTGATGGTGAACAATCACATGAACAGATGAGAGATGATTCAGAGCAAGAAGATGGACTGACTAATGGTGGTTTTGCACTCGAGTCCTGTTTGCAGCCCCCTGATGTGGCTGAGGAGATATTATGTTTCAGTGAAGGAATCTACTCTGTTGCTCCTGCAGAGAGAAACAATCCAATAAGTTTTTTCAAAACACCTAAACTGGAGGCCATGGCCTTCCCTGTGCAGTTTCCTACAGGCCAAAACACACTTGATGAAAGAAGGCTGATCAAAGTATCCCCCAGTGGGTATTTCAAATCAAGACTTTTCTGCATTGATGATCGTTTTGCCAAAGACACAAACTATTTATTCTTAGCACAGTTTGTGACTGAAATACACTTGGCTACATCCAGCATGACAGTACAGTTAAGGAAGGCAAAGCCTCTGACCAGAGATGGTAGAAAAATAACCTCAGGCATGTTACAAGATAAACATGAGGTGGAGAAACTGGTGCGAAATAAAGATGCAGTGAGATTCATGCAGCCTCTGAGAGGAACCCCAGCCTATTGGGAGAAAACAACAAGAGATCTTTTTGCCATGATCAGACAGTTGGGAACTCCCACGTTCTTTTGCACATTTTCAGCTGCTGAAATGCGCTGGCCTGAAGTGATCGAGGCAATAACGAGGCAGCAAGGTGAACAAGTGAATTTTGAAGGACTCGACTGGTCAGCAAAGTGTGACATCCTGAGAAGCAATCCTGTCACAACAATGCGCATGTTTGACAAGAGAGTTGAAGCATTATTCAGAGATTTACTCTTATCTCCCGCAGAGCCACTTGGCAAAGTCATTGACTACTTTTACAGAGTTGAGTTTCAGCACAGAGGAAGCCCACACATACACTGTCTCCTGTGGGTAGAAGGTGCTCCTGTGTTTGAGGAGGATGATGAGCAAACTGTTGTTGATTTTATAAACAAATACATCATAGCTCAGCTGCCTGATCCACATAAACAACCTGAACTGTACAAAAAAGTAACAGAAGTGCAAAAACACAGTAAGAACCACACAAAGACGTGCTTTAGGAGTTTAAGCTCCGGGTGCCGTTTTGGTTTTCCCAAACCACCCTGCAATGAGACAATGATCACAAGACCCAGTGAGGATGATGCACTGGAAGTAGAAACGGCAAAGAACAAGCTCAGACCACTGAACCAGCTGCTGAATGAACCTGAAACTGCTTCCATGAGTTTAGAGCAGCTCTTGGAAAGATGCAAGTTGACACATGCAGAATATCAGAGATACCTGAATAAAATGAACATGAGGAGTACGATCATACTAAAGCGTGATCCAAAAGACTCTTGGATAAACGGCTATAATCCACATCTGCTTGAAGCCTGGAACAGTAATATCGACATAAGCTTTGTTTTAGATGCTTTTGGTGCTGCAAATTATTTAATGAAATATATATCAAAAAAAGAGGGCGGGCTATCTGAGTACCTGAAAACTGTCATTGAGAACTCGCATAAAGACAGTGTAAATGAGTGCGATGAAATGAGAGCCGTCATGCAGGCATATTCAAAGAAGCGAGAGATCAGTGCACAGGAGTGTGTTGCTCGTGCATGTGGTCTTCACATGAAGCAATGCTCACGTGCTGTAATATTCATTCCAACTGATGATAATCCTGTGAAAATGAGTCGTCCCCTGTCAGTTCTGGACAACACAACACCTGAGTCTTCCAATGTTTGGATGACATCTTTGAATGACAAATACAAAGCCAGACCTGAAACACCAGAGTATGAGGAGATGTGCATGGCAGACTTTGCTGCTACTTGCAGGATTGTCTATGGCCAACAGAAAAAAGGTAAAGATGTTTTGCCCCTTCTCAATGAGATGGGGTTTGTGCAAAGGCGCAAAAATGATAAGCCTGCTATCATCAGATTTCACCGCTGCTCACAAGAAAAACATCCAGAGCAATATTACGGAAGACTGCTTAAACTGTACCTTCCTCATCGTTCAGACCACGAACTGAAAACACCATCGTTGCCAACCTATCAGGCTTTCTATGGTGCTGGCTGTGTACAGCTACCAGGTACTGACCATCTTGAGTACGTGCAACACATTGTCAAAAGAAACAGAGAAAAATATGAGAAAAACAGTGAGGAGATCGAGAGCGCTGTTGAGGAATATGAGCAGAACAGAGGTGTGACTGACGAATGGTGTAATCTGGCACCTGAATCAGATCTCGTAAGGTTGCCACTTGTTGAACAAGAAAGAGAGCGAGACAATGAAAATGAACAGGAAGATGTGCCCGACTACAGCCGTCAGGCTGATGCTTCAACAGAAGTCAGAGCCATCAGGGAACCCCCTGCTATTGATCCCACATTGTTACGTCAGATGTTTCAGAATCTGAACAAGAAGCAAGCCTGCATATTTTATGCAGTTAGAGACTGGTGCATTAAAAGAGTCTGTGCTCTAAATCCAGAGCAGTTTTTCTTTTATATTAATGGTGGTGCTGGAACAGGAAAATCACATCTTATCAAATGCATCTACTCAGAAGCATCTAAGATACTGAGCAAAGTGCCCAGATATGCAGACGACGTTGACATATCAAAACCCACTGTCCTGTTAACTGCTTTCACTGGGCCTGCAGCTTTTAACATTTCTGGAACAACACTGCATTCTCTTCTCAAGCTGCCTAGAAGCTTAAAACCTCCCATTCAGGGACTTGGCAATCAGCTGGATGAAGTCAGATCAGAACTTTTGAATGCTGAAATAATCGTCATTGACGAAGTGTCTATGGTGTCAAGACATCTGTTTGCATATGTAGATGCAAGACTCAAACAGATCAAAGGGACTCGGAGACCCTTTGGAGGCATGTCAGTCATTGCTGTCGGAGACTTCTATCAGCTACCCCCAGTGCGACAGTCTAAACCTCTCTGTGTGCACGACCCGTCTGAGATCGACCTGTGGCGGGAGCATTTTCAGATGATCACTCTGACTGAGATTATGCGTCAGAAAGATGATGTTGTCTTTGCAGAGATGCTGAACAGAATTCGTGTGAAAGGAAAGTTGGATGAGCTTTGCGAAGCAGATAGAAATTTGTTGTCACAGGCCATAACTGAACCAGCCCTTTGTCCAACTGATGCGTTGCACATTTTTGCAACTAATAAAGAAGTGGATGCACACAACTCTGCAACACTGGCTCTGCTCCACACTCATATCATTGACATCCATGCAGATGATTATAGAAAAGATCCTAGAACTGGCAGAATGGCACTTCAAGACAGACCATTGAAAGGAGGTAAAAACGAGTTACCAGACACACTGAAAGTTGCAGAAGGAGCTCGTGTCATGCTCACCAGAAACATTGACATACAAAATGGTTTGGTTAATGGAGCTTTTGGAATACTACTTAGAGTAGTTCACTCTGAAAACGACCAACACATCATCAAGCTTGGACTTAAAATGGATAATGAGACATCTGGAAAGAATAACCGCACACCAGCAGACGACATGGTGTACATTGAGAGAGCAGAGGAGAATCTGAAGCAGAAAGGAGTGGTACGAAGACAGTTCCCAGTGAAGCTGGCCTTTGCATGTACAATACATAAGGTACAGGGTATGACAACTACATCAGCTGTTGTCTCTCTTAAGAGCATTTTTGAGCCCGGCATGGCCTACGTAGCTGTCAGTAGAGTGACGTCTCTCAGTGGACTGTATCTTCTTGATATGGAGGAGAAAAAAATATTCACCAACCCAGAAATCACTGCAGCGCTTGAGAACATGAGACAAGCCAACCTTGATGACATGATGCCTCTTCTACACGTGAGGCAAACACTGAGCAGGTCAGAGGTTTTCACCATTGTTCATCATAATACAGAGGGACTGCCAGCTCACATTAATGACATCAAAAGTCACCATGAATTGTGTCTAGCAGATGTTTTGTGCCTAACAGAAACACACCTGCGGGGCTCTTTTGTCGCAGAGAGTCTCCACTTGGAAAATTACAATTTGTTCAAACGCAACAGACACCTGTCCTACACAAACTTTCCCCAGATGGTGTCACAGTCTGGCGAGAGCAGACTGTATGTATTGTGAAGAGTGGACCCAAAATGCAGACACCAAGGAACTTGGATCAAGACTTGAGTATCAACAAAAAGCGAGCCGTTTAATGAGGCTGGCAGAAAAGGTACAAATAAAGGGCAAGGCAAACAGAAATAAAACTAACATTAACCTAAACTGGGAGAACTAAACAAACAACATGGAAAAACCTGGACATGAAACCTAGAAACATGGCATGGAGAACCTGGCGTGAACAACAGACGACCTGACAATCACACACTGAAAACAGAGGACTTAAATACACAGGAGGTGATTAGGGGAAGTGGAGACACATGAGGAAACAGCTGGCACACATGAACATAATGACGTCACAGTGGGAGAGTAAAACTGAACATGATGAACACAGAACACCAGACCTCTTCACAATAAAACAGGAAACATAATGAGACATAGACATGACAACCCGAACTTGACAACGTAAGACACAGACATGAAACGCATGAAGAGCAGGGGAGATTTAACATGGTTGGAAACACGAGGGGAAAATAATAACTAGAAACACTTAGGCATAATAATACAAACTTGATAACAAATGACACGCAGCATGAAACACGAAGGTTGAGGGGAAACTTAAATACAGGGGAAGAAAACACAAGGAGTCTAATAACCAAATGAACTTAGATAACCTAATGAACAAAATAAACTCAAACTTAAAACGCTGGGTCAAAAGACCCAGGATCATGACAGATGGCAAACAGAAGTGGTGGTGGAGTTGCTGTTTATGTGAAAAGTGACATTCAAGTGCATGAAAAACAGTACATCCATAATGTAACTGACCTTGAATTTCTGGCTTTAAAGGTTGAAGCACCAGTCAGTGCTCTGATTGCAGTTGTATACAGACCTCCAGACTACACTCTGAGGCCATTCCTGAAAAACCTGGTAAGCCTATTAGACTCATTGGAGATCATGGACTGTCATCCCATCATAGTTTGTGGTGATTTTAATGAGAATGTTTTATCCAGTGCAAACAAACCAATCATGGAGTTGTTTGAGTCTAGGGGATACGCACAGGTCATCACTGCCCCTACCACAGAGAAGAACACACTGCTTGACCTTATTTTCATTTCTCAGCCAGATCGATGTCTCCATTCTGGAGTCATGAAGACCTACCATAGTTACCATGACCCAGTATACTGTGTATTGTCCTGTGATGATTCATGATCTAGATCTTTGAATACAGTAAGTCATTTCTATATTTTTGAATGACTTAAGAAAGTAGAGCGATATTTAAAAGTTGACGCCCTGCATTGCAGTATAATGGTTGAATTGTTTACATAAAATACAATTACATGAATTAAGTAATGATATCAGTAAAAGATGACAATTTTATTTATTACAGAAAATCTAAAATTCACTAACAGTAACCTATAAATGTCAGAAAAATCAAATATAGCAGTTTGAAACGAACAGTGTAGGCATATCCTCTCTGCAGCCAGGCTTCAACATCCTGCCAGGCTGCCCCAGTCTCACTGTGGCTGGGAGGGAGGGAGGGTGGACCAGAGGATTGCCTACACAACACATAAATGTTCAACAGCTTCTTCATTGTTTCTGAGAGAACAATAATGACTAAAGGTTGCTTTTTAAAAAACAAACAAACAAACAAACAAACAAACAAACAAACCTAATTACAGCAATAATGACAGTTAAGCCACTTTATGTGTGCCTCTATTTTGAAATACTATTTACAAAAATGTTATTATTTTGGTTTGTTATAAACTTTAAACTTTTTCAAAAGTATACGATTATATTTTTGGACAAATCTTTCGATGAAACATACATTTTTATGAGCTTTTATCATGTTTCGGCCAGTGCAATCATCAGGGTGGGTCTGGGTTGATAACTGCACATTTCTGGCCAGAAATGTTTCAGCAGTGTTACATAAGTAGTACATATGTAACACTTGCTTTCTGTTACCAGCTGATACCCTACATTTGTATAGACATTGGATGGTGTGAGGTTGGGGAGTTGAGTGGGGGGGGGGGTTTACGGTGGGAGCTGAGGGGGGGGGGGTGTTAGGTTTCCTTTTTTCTTTTTCTTTTTTAAGAGAGACACAGTCCTCCTGTGTCTTCTCCAAGCTTCACATGTAAGATCCAACAGTGTGAAGCACATAGCAGCTAGAAACTGTAATGCCACAGATCAGAGAGGCTTCATCATCACCATCTTCATCGCCGTACGATCAGAGCGTGAGACTTCACATCTGGAGCACAGGAGACATTCTGTGATAAGTCCTCCTTCTAGCTTGTCCCACAAGCAGTCGGTGAGATTTACTCACAACAAAAAGGGTTAATGACATAATTTCCATGAAAACATGTATTCATTCTTTGTAAAGTGTTTAAATTGTGTTTTCACTTGACCTTAGGAGTGTTAGAGTGTATTGTAATGTCTGTACTCAGGTGTTTCCCTCTGTGATCCATCCCCATCAGAGCTGAGACACTCAGGACTGAACAGACTGCACAGTTTCTGTGACCGAGCCTCCAAAACACCTTCTTTGAAACCACTCATGATAGAAGGGCTTCATATTTGCAGCAGCACTACTACAGGTATTCAGTTTATTACAGGATGTGTTTTTTTTTCTTAGGACCAGCTCTGAGTGCACACTACCTAACATATACACCTTTCTGTTCATTACAAACCAACTACTCTGGATCATATGGCCAGTTGGCAGGAATGTTGCTGCAGGAAAACATCCCTGGAGATCACCATCATTGTCAGACTGACTGTGCCTCCTCTGTGCAGTGTCAAGATCCTCTCTAAATGAGTGTGTAAGTTAACATTTTCATTATTTTATTCCCTTTGACAAGACAAGTATCACTGATATTTACATTTACAACTACATATGTTCCCGTTTTCTGCTCTTCTTTTAAAGTCCTCAGCTATCCTGCTTCTGTGCTGCTTGCCACACATCAAACACTGGCCGGATGACAGGGAGGATCCACTCTGAAGTCACTGGACATGATGAGGATCATATGGGACTTCATAGTTTCACAGAAACATTGTGCTCTGTGATTACAGGTTTTAAATGGACATAATGACTGCCTCTCTCTGATCAACAGGCTAAAGGATTGTTTTCATTGTTAGTGCTCTGTACAATGTATGCTTATTTAATATTTCATCACAGAGCAAACCTTTATTTATTTAACATTTTTTTATTTTGTTTTAATGTTGAATTAACTGTGGGGATTTTTTTAAGTGGGCACTTGGGATGTCATATGACCAGAAATGTGGTAACTGGAATTCAACAGTATGGAAGAAAAAATCTGCTGAGAACGAAACACATACAAAAACCCCCAAGAAAATTCAAATTCATTCCATGTAATCCAATCTAAAACATTTTAAACTGCTGAACAGCAACACAAACAGTGTTAAAAAACAGTGTTAACAGAATGATTATGATGATTTTGTACCAAAGTTTCAGGTCACATGGCACACCTAGTGTGTAGTGTGGGGTATCAGCTGGTAAGTATAGGTTTTTTCATATTTGTGTCCTTAGAGTTTAGATAGATAAAGCCTTGTGTATAATAATTAGTCATAACCACAACTCAAAGTCAGGGACTAACTAAATTTGGGACTTTGTGTCTGAGCCCAGGTTAAAACAATGTGTAAAAAAGCATTTAGTGGCATGGCTGAACAATGCTGTAAACTATTGATACTTATTTATCCATGTTCACAAAAAGGACTAATGTGTTTATTTGATTATTTGCATGTGTTAAACTGTGTCACCACCTTAGGCTTTCATTTGAGTTTACTCACAAATCTCTATACAGTTCTCTTTTACCACTGTGTGGATTCTGTTTACATTAAAACATAAAAAAGAATGAGTAATAAAAAGATGTGTAGACAGATCAGAAGATTAAGTAGACCGATAGAAACAGCTGTTCAGCCATGTTCTAAGAAACCAACACAATTTAAAGGTTCAGGATTGTGGTTTTAAAAGTTGAATTTTCATGTATTTCATATGTTGCTCATTATTTTTTATTTAGTTATTTAATTTAGTTATTTTTCTTTATTCTACCAGTCCTTTTCAGAAAGAAGCTGTAAAATATGACTTAAGATTTTTATGTTATTTTCTATGACATACAAAACAAATTGATGTATGTAATACTATTAAACATGATATACACATGTGTATATGTCTGAAAAACATCATGCTGTATATTAAAGTTTGTATTTTCTGCAGAATGTTTGTTCATCTTTTAAGTTCATTTCAATTAGAAGAATATGAACTTTTAATATTCATTCAGAGGTTTTCTGACTCTAAATTTTCTTTTGTCATTACTCATCTTTTTATTATTTACATTTTAAACATGCTTAGCTTTTTCCAACTTCTTCTGTGTGAACATCAGCTTTCAAAGGTTCTGCACTTTTATTTTCAGGTTAAAAATTCTGTATTTTCCAGCTCATTCAGATTTTTAACTTAACATTCAGCAATTAATTCATTTCAGTGCATACATTCAGATTCAAGCATTCACACTGCAGTTTCTTCAGAAAATGCACTTTCTAGTTATTCTATTTTATCTATTCCGTACGTTTTTTGTACTCCTACTCCTTCAAAACCGTTCAACTTAGAAAAACCATTCAAACACCATTAGATTCCTCTTCTTTAGGACATGACTGCTTCTATTTTTCTCATTTTTAACATTTAGATTTTTAATTTTATTCAACTTTTTTCAACAAAAATTTCCCATGTATTTCAATGGGGAGACCCTTCAAATCCTCATTCAACTTACTCATTTTTAAACTCTTACTACTTCCACATACGTTGACATAGAGCCACCATTCAAACTTTAAAACGAAGACAAGACATAATAATGGATTGGATTTATATAGCACTTTTCAAGGCACCCAAAGCACTTTACAATGCCACTATTCATTCACTCTGACATTCATACACTGGTGGAGGCAGCTACAGTTGTAGCCACAGCTGCCCTGGGGCAGACTGACAGAAGCGAGGCTGCCATATTGCGCCATCGGCCCCTCTGGCCAACACCAGTAGGCAAGTAGGGTAAAGTGCTCAGTTCCAGTTTAAGTTTCATGATGTTTTTCAGAGTTTATAATGGGTGTTTATGGGACGGAATGTTGGGGCTAGAGTGAGACAGCTCAACTGCTAGAGTGAGAGGAGCAAAAAAATTAATCTTAAAATCTTTTTTAAAACTGCTGCTGTGTCCGCAGCGTTTGCTCTACAGGTATGATTTTACCCTCAAAACGTAGCCATCGCTGTCCTCTTTCACCCAATGTGTTTACTATTGTACTAGGTGTTATGGTTCTTTCGTAAATGTCACCAATGCACCGCCTCCTCCCTCCAACTCTTCCATAGACTCTAATGTTAAAATTGCTCAGAAGGTTCGTTTGAAAATCAGAAGAGCATGGTGTCTTTCCACTGTCACCACCAGAGATGGGCAGTAACTAACGCGTTACTGTAATCTGATTACTTTTTTCGAGTAACGAGTAAAGTAAGGGAGTACTATTGCAAAAACGGTAATTAAATTACCGTTACTTTCCCGTAGGAACGCTGCGTTACTGCGTTACTAAAACCGTGATTTTTTGCGAGAATGTCTCACGACAGTGACATAAGCGAGTGCGCCGTTAGTGACAACAGCTGTGTGCAGATCAACAATGGATCACATATCGATTGTGGGAGAGAGTATGAGCGTGCAGCGTGGAAGTACTGACCTTACTTTGAGTTTTATTCCATAAAAAGTGACAAAAACATTAGCGTCTATCGTGCGTGAGAAGAAAACTTCTTTTTACAGCGATAAAAACCCCTAACCTTCCAAGCAAGCACCGAGAGCGCAACAACGTAATGGGAAACTCACAGAGACACTGCCGTATCCTTCCACTGACCGCTGCACACCTGCACCAGGGTAAACCTCCGCCTACCGCTGTCCTGCTTTACAGGTGAAAATAGAGCAACAGGACCGCTGAGTCTTTGACTTTATTTATGTTCTGCTGTGTTTTACTTGCATCTATTTGAAAGAGTGAGTGTAAACAAAAAAAATATTTTATTTTATGAGCTGGAATGTGCAGAAAATAGGTTTAAATGTTAAATTCATTTATTCAACTCAGAATGTTGCATATAATTAAATTTTTGCTTGATGCATGAAGTTAAAAGATTAAAACTGATAAAACAAGTTAAAAAAAGAGACTAGAATTGGGCTGAAAGATATATCGCTTTATCGCCTCTTCAGGTTGTAAATCGTGTTTTTAAAAAGTAACTAAGTAACTAAGTAATTAATTACTTTTGAAAATAAGTAATCAGTAAAGTAACGGGATTACTTTTTTGGGGAAGTAATCAGTAATTAGTTACTGATTACTTTTTTCAAGTAACTTGACCAACACTGGTCACCACGTCCATATAATAAACTCCACAGGCATGAAAACAGAATTCAGTAGACTGGACATTGCTGTCGCTCACGGTGAAAGAATTTCGTCAATACGACTTGTACTTTTAATTTGGGAATGATTTGTTTAGGGCTGACGTTTCTGTTCATTTTAAGCAGCAAAAGTGAGGTGCATGTCTGTGTCCGTGTGTATGGAGCCATTGGGTGCAGTCACTATAGCAACCAGGCTCACACCTGCCTGCTTAACGAGCCCTCTCTCACTCTGCCAAGATTCATCTTAAACACTTCTCTTTCAACTGCTGCTGTGTCCACAGTGTTAAAGCCATCATTTTACTCTCAAAACGTCGCCATCGTTCTTCTCTTTCCAACAGCGTGTCTTTCAAAGCTCAGAGATGTAAACCTTTAAAACTGTGTGGATCCAAGTGGAGGGATCACATTTTAGTCATTCAGTGATTCAAAGAATATGAACTTTTAATATTCATTCAGATGTTTTCTGAGTCTAAATTGTGTTTTCTCATTTCTTATGTTTTTCTAATTTACATTTAAACATTTTCAACTATTTTCCAACTTCTTCTTCTGTGTGAGTGTCAGCTTTTAGCAGTTCAGCACCTTTGTTTTCAGGTTAAATTCTGTATTTTTCATCTCATTCAACATTTTTAACTTAGAATTCAGCAATTAATTCATTTCAGTGCATACATTCAGATTCAAGCATTCACACTGCAGTTTCTTCAGAAAATGCACTTTCTAGTTACAGAATGTCATTCACTTCATACAGACTCTGATAACCACACTCCTGTGAATAGCTTCCAGTAGTAGTTACAAGTTAGTTAAGTTAGCAATAATTATCAGATATCCATGTCCAAAAAATGGACCCATACACTTTGTTGGCCAAGCTCACTTAATTCTAACTAATAAAATTTTTTTTTTAAAAAGCCACCAAGATGGCAAACACCATAAATGAGGGTCCATAAACCATGGATTGGACGGTAGAAGTAGAATTTTGTTTTTTACAGCCAGTAGAGACGACCATTTTGGCCTCTTGTGTATATTCTGTAGTTAGGGGTGTGGCTACTTTGACGGGCAGATCTTGCTATCTTTGGCAAACAGTCTCTAATTGTTGAACACCAAAGTTAGTAGTAGAGTCATAGTAACATGTCATAAAGGCTCTCTTGCTTTCTTGCTCTTCAACAAATGCACTGTATGCAAAATGTCTTTGAACAAAAGACCACCGACTTACTCCACGCCATTTATGATATCATCCTCTTTACTGGCCAGATCAGTTATGATCAGTCAGTCAGACTCGTGGACTTGGGTAAGTTCTTGGGATCCTGGGTGGTTCTTTCTCGCCTCTTCAGCACTTATTATCTTTCATCACTCCTACTCTGTATTTATCTTTCGGTCCTCTCTCTATTCTGTCAAACTAAATCAGAACACAGACACTACTACTTATCACCCACACTGTTTGGCTTTTCTGACCTGTCTGACCTGCAAAAAGACAAAAAATGTTCTTCTTCACACTTGTGAGAACATTTCCAGTTTATTTTCATTAGAACTTGACAACAGTTTCAGGTAACGATAATTCAGCTTTGGAGCATCATACAGAGGAGTTTATTTTATCGATAAAGTCAAGTTGAACAGTATTATTATGTCAAAAAAATAATCTTGAAAACAGAGTTACAGTTTGAGGACTAAGATTAGGGTTAAGAATTACACGGTACCTTAACACCATACCTGCGAGGATGTCATGGTCCTGGGTCGGTGACCCAGTGTTTTTGGTTGTTGTACCTTTACTTTTGATAGTTTTATGTGTCATGAGTGTTGTGTTTTGGTTTCCTAGAGTTTAGTTGTGTTCCCTCTGTTGGTGTTATCCCTGCCTGTGTATCCCCTTTTGTATAGTAAGGTCTCTGTGTTTAGTTCGCGTTTCTTAGTCTTTGCGTGTATGTGTTCCTGTTTTACTTTGAAGGTCCCTGTCTAATGTCAGTGCGTTCTGTTTACGTTCCCCTGCCTCGTCAGCTGTGATGTCTTCCAGGTGTGTTCCCCTCCTGTTTCCCATCCCTTGATTCCTGGTGTGTGTATTTATAGTGTGTGTTACCTCGTCCTTGTTGCTGGTTTGTCTGCGTCTCTCGTTCTGTGTATTTCCCTGTGCCTCCCTGCATCTCTGTTTCTGGTTAGTTTTTCCCAGTTTAGGTTTTCTTAGTTTCATGTTCACTCTCGCCATCTCAGTTGTATCCACATCTGGTTAATAAACTCACTTGGACCAGAGCTGCCGCATCTTGGGTCCTATATAATTCAATCACGGCTTACCCCTGTATATGTGTGTGTGTGTGTGTGTGTGTGTGTGTGTGTGTGTGTGTGTGTGTGTGTGTGTGTGTGTATATATATATATATATATATATATATATACATATATATATATATATATATTAGGGGTGCAACGATACACAAAATTCACGGTTTGGTTCGATACTTTGGTGTCACGGTTCGATATTTTTTCAATACAAAAAAAATGTTCATGCCTTTTTAATTTGTCATGTATTAAAATTATAAATATGTATATTTTAACTCAAAAGTACAGTTTTCAAATGTAATGTTGCTGAAACAACAAAATAATAAAAAATCTCTCTGATCGAGAAATCACTCATCTTTGGAAAAGAGTTTATTACAGAGAAATAGCTCTTTCCAAAATAAAAGCTATACTATACGCTTCTTCTGGGCTATATTCTCGGCAGCATATTAAACATATCAGGTCCCCATAAGAAGAATCATGTGCTAACGGCTGTATAAATGACTCGGGTAAAGTTTGTAGCATGCGTGCTTGTTGTTTTTGTCTACTTCCACTTGTCTTTGCACTAGGATGTTGGCGTAAATGTGCAGTCATATTCATTGTATTCCCACTAGTGCTGTCAGCGTTAATCTCGTTAAAATGACATTAACGCCATAACGAGGAAAATCTCCGTTAACGAGTTACCGCGGATCGCCCCGTGCGTGGGGCTGGACGGCGTCAACACGTTACCGAGCTAACTGCGCTAACGCACTAGTTCCCACCAATGTAATTGAGCATTGCGTGGCACATCCAACATACTGTTTTACTTTTGTCCACTCGGCAGTGCAGCCTAGGCGGAGTAGTCGAACGTAGATCCACTGAGCTCTCAACACAGACAGCATCGTCAGAAGAAAAGTTGATATATATATATATATATATATATATATATATATATATATATATATATATATATATATATATATATATTAGAAAGCCTGATAACAGTAAACATTTTTCTGATGACTTTATGGCATTTTGTTTCACATTACGAGCACGTCATTGTGCTAATTTTGTCAAATTTGGTCATTCTTTTTTTTTTTTTTTTTTTTTTGGCCTGTCCCGTTTGGCTCTTTTGCATCAGAATTGTTGTCTAAAGGCAAAGAAAGATGCCCAACGGATTTACTTTACCAAATTGACCATCACAGCCTTGCCGTAATGGTCCATTTGATTCACCTTTTATTGTTTATTTTATTTTCACTTACTGAATACGGGACAGACTTGACTGGAGGAAAGAAAGGGAGAAAGAAAGAGGGAAAGAGAAACAGCTGAGAAGAGGGACGGGGGAGAAGGGCAAAAGACAAAAACCAACAGAATGAGCAGAAAGAAAAAAATGCATATATCGATCACCTGGATCACCTGCTGAGAAAGAAAAAAGAAAACAAGCAGAAGAGAACAAGAGTAATAGAATAAACAACATCACAATGATATATGGGAATATGACAGTAAATGCTAAATATTAAACATTATTGTGCAGCACATAAGATCAACAGAACACAGTGTGCTTTGAGGTAGGAGCCAAAAAGGGTGTAGTTTGTGGGTGTGATCACCCGTGTGTACACCTGTGAGGTTTTTTTAAAAGGTTCCTTCATGTAATGATCTGCTAGAGGGTGTGGGGGGGCCACAACCCCGTCCTCCAGGGCATGAAGCAGGTATGGAGAAGATCAAAACTCCAGACATCCAGAGGCCCCCAGAACACAAGAGACCAAGGAAGACCAACAGAGGGGCAGCCGTGCCACTGTCCCAGAAAGAGCTGAGGAGAGTCCCAGATGAGGGCTCACTCAGCAGCCGCGGAGCAGAAGCCAGGGGGAGTTGCAGTGATGCGCCCGTGAGCTCCACCGGCAGCCAGCCGTGCCTGAGTGACCGAGCCCCAGGCCGAGAGGCCGGGGGCACCCCACCTCCGAAGTGGCCCGAGCAAGCCCCAGGCTCCAGGCCCTGATAAGCGGCCGCCAAGGAGTGAGCCGGTGTGTACCTGGACGCTCATCCCCGGACACAAAGAACCACCAACGCACCGATGTCTGAGGGAGTCCGCCACTGGCAGGGGAAGTGGTGGTAGGGGGAGATAGGCCTCCAAACCTTGGAGGGCCTGAGATGTCCCCAGAGAGGTGGCGTCTGACACCCAACCTGACATATAGACACAGACATACAGGCACACACAGACACAAACATCCATTCCCACCCTCATGCTCTCATATGCACTTACTCCACACTCAACCAACGTGGAGACAGACATAAAGAGACGCTGTACACACGATCACACTCCCCAAGCGTACTCTACGAACCGGGTCTAGGTACCCTTGCCCCTGGAGGGGGGAACTGCACCCAGACCCAGGTGGTGTTACCCTTTTCCCTGCGGTGGGGTAAATTTGGTCATTCTAAGAGTCAATAAGGACTCTTGTGGTTTATCACTGGGCGATATCACCGTGGTTACATCCATCTCTTTTACTCTGTGTGCTATCCAGTTGCTAGCTCAATAAATATTCTGTCCCTTCTGTCTTGTTTAAGCGCCTTGAGGTGTCTGTTGTTGTAATTTGGTGCTAGATAAATAAACTTGAAGTGAATGAAATTGTTTGCATGTACAGGCACAAAGTCAAGCTCAGCCACTTTCCTACCAGATGAGCAGGTTACAGTGCCGCCCTGATGCCTACATTTATATTGGCTGTTTAAACCACCGCTCTGTCACAGATTGGGTGCACGACTTAAACCACTTTAGCCTGCCCACAGTTGCTGCACATCTGCAAGACCCACAACACCACCAGCAATATATGACTGTACACAGATATATCAGTATTCTTCTGAATAGAGGGACCCAAACGAAAGCGTGGCTTTGGTGTTAACATCATACTTTGTTAAGATTTTCATGATATTCAAGGAAAAACACCACAAACTGAGCCATATGGTATTCAACAAGTATGTCAGTCAGTGCAGGCATCACCAAACACTAGAGCAGCTTTTCCTATCAACTGTGAATGTGGCAGTTCAGCAGCCTCTCCTCAGCTAAAACAGATTACAGTATCTCTGCACCTCTCTTTGAGGTATCCATGTTAAGTCATGTGCTCCATAAGCCTGTTTTTGGCACAGCAAATGAGGTGTGGGGTACTCTCAAAGCCACAGAGTGCCTATTCAAATGTCAGTGGGAAAAGCCAACAGAAGGCTTGCATCTGTATCCTTTCATCTATATCCCATAAGCCTTAAAACTAATCACATCAACTCAAGCATGATGTGTCTGAGGAGACGCTTCCGAGAAAGTCCTGTGAGAACAAAAGAGGAAGAGATGAGCTAGAGCTAACTCTTTAAAACACAGACACATCGCAGCCACCACACAGAAACTAAATATTTAAATTTCAAATTTATATTAGCTCTGTTTTTATATGCTGTATTGCCACAGGTATGTTCAAAGGAAAAAGGATTTCACTAGTTCAGTTATTCTTTTTAGCTTTGCACTTTATAAAGCGTTTTGTCTGGTGAAGACCAGCGTTGACTGTAACATAGTACAAGAAGCACTCGTGATTAACAAATACTCAGTATTTAGTTACTTTTCCAACAAAGCAATATTACTAAACACATCTGCCCGAGTCCGTTTCCTCTGTTGTGACAAAAGAAGAAAAAAACAGTCCTCATGTATTTGCAATTTTTCTCTGCCTCCAGCAAACAAAACAGTCTGCTCAGCTGGCCTGATGGCAGAGAGCACAGCTGTTACACCAGGAAAGCATTTGTATTGTTTTGTGTGCAAAGGGAAATTAACAGGCTTGTTGCTGGTTAAGTAGTAGAGGAAAGTCTACCAATACGGGAAAGCCAGTACACTCAAAGCTAAATATACGATAGGCCACACAGCTTCTATAGTGTTTGTTTTTGGCAAAGCAAAAGTGCTTTAACCAGGTTCTTTTCAAGGTTGGTAAGACCAGACCTGTGGGCTATGTGGTGGTTAGCAGCCTTTGTGTGCAGTATCGGCATGTTTCTCTCCGGCTACTCTGGCTTCCTCCCACAGTCCAAAGACATTAGTGTGAATGCTCTCTGTGTGCTAACCCTGTCCAGGGCAACCTGTCCAGGGTGTGCTGCAAGGATAGGCTCCAGCCCTTACTCAACCCTGAATTAGATAAGCAGAATACAATGGATGGATATGAACCAGGTACAAAAAACAGTTAATTATAATTTTTTGTTTGTCATTGCAAAAAAAAAAAAAAAAAGTCTAATAAAAAACACAAATGTCTAATTGTCTATGGGCTGACCCTTAAATAACAATGGTTACAATAAGGTGTTATCCTAAAATGTCAGTACTGTACTGCCACAACAAACAGTGTTCAGAGCAGTCCATAGCATACTCAGCCCAGTGCTGGATGCTCAGACCACTGTTTGTCTCTGCGCAGGAAACAGTTTTCTTTTGTCCCATAAAGCAGACATCTTCCCATAAAAACAGGTGATAGTCATGCAACAAATAATTAACTTATGAACCAAACAAAGTCACAATCATTAACAGCTGCTAAAATCTGTGTTTGTACCACATTTGACTTCTAAATGCTACTGCTGAGTAAGTGTGTGTGTGTGTGTGTGTGTGTGTGTGTGTGTGTGTGTGTGTGTGTGTGTGTGTGTGTGTGTGTGTGTGTGTGTGTGTGTGTGTGTGTGTGTGTGTTAGCTGACTGGTGTATGTGCATGGGGAGAAATGTGCGTAGTGTTGTTGTGTTTGTGTGTGTCCGCGTCTGTCTGTCTGAATGTGCTGTGTTCCAGTAATGACATCGGAAGCTGGCAGAGCTTCGTGTCTCCCAGGCTGTATTCAGGCACTAGGCAGCATCCCCAGACCAGGCTGGTGGGGAGAATAGACTGAACTACTGGATCAGCAAACACAGGGGGTAAAAAAAAAAAAGAAAAAAAAAGGGGGTGAAAAGAGATAGGGAAGGATAAAGAGAGGAATGGTGGCAGGGATGAAGCAACGGAGAGAACAAAGATGAACGCAGCCAATAAGGAGAGAGGGGTGACGGGGTGACGGAAGGAAAAGTAAATGGACATCAGGAGATGTGGGGTTGAAGGGCCACAAATTGAAAACAAATTGAGGTTTGGGTAGGGGGCAGAATTTTGTCAGATGAGGAATGGGAGAGCCTAAGGAGGAGTGAGAAAGACAAGTGAATGGAGGCTGAGGAGTGATGGGGAGATAGAAGAAGCCCAGCGGATATAGAGGCGGGGAGCAGAATAGGTTTGGCTGGCATTCAGGCATGCGGGGGGGGGGGGGGGGGGGGGTGACAGGAGAGCATTGTAAATGAGGCAAGGGAGAGACAGAGTGGCGGGGAACAGAGGGGGCAGTTTGGGTGAGAGAGCAGGGGGCGGGCCAGCAGTTGATTTGGCTGGTATGACTGGGAGATGATAGGGATTTTGCCTGGATTGGGAAAACAGTCTGTTATGCTTTCATTAACCACAGGAGATTGTCAGCGAGGTGGGGCAGCGGTCACAGAGAGGGTCTAAAATTAAATGGAGGGTTTATCATTGGAGAGAAGTGACACGGGCGGATCCATTGTTCTCTGACATCTACCCCTGCAAGAGCATGGGACGAAAAGTTGCTGTATTTACACAATTTTGGTTATTCGCTATGAACTAGGAGAATATGAAAAAACAATAGCACTGAAGAGGGTTGCATTGACAATCCAACACAATGGGCAGCACATTGAACACATTTTATAAGTGGTCAGAAACTTGTAAGTAACTCATGAAAGAATAAAGTTACGTTGAAACCAAGCACACCATTGTTTTTCTTGTGACATTACCAATAAGTTTGATGTGTCACATGACCCTCTTCCTATTGAAAAAACAAAAGTTGTATCCAAGATGGCCGACTTCTAAATGGCCACCATGGTCACCGCCCATCTTGAGGAGTTTGCCCCCTCACATATACTAATGTGCCACAAACAGGACTTAAGTATCACCAACCATTCCCATTTTATCACGGTGTATCCATATAAATGGCCCACCCTGTATATCAAGTACTGGGACGGTTGTGTGACTTTTTTTCAGGTCCAGAACTCTAGATGTAATACTCCAGATATTTCAAGACTCTTCAATATTTGGAGTAGGAGTTGTAGCATAGCATTCAGGTCAAAGAGTTCTGGTCATATGAAATTCACGTCCTAATTATCCTCCCAAAACAGACTGATCGCCCATTGTGTCATGAAACGCTGTGTTGCAGGCAGGGATTGGACCCAAATGCAAACTCACGGGGACAGAACTTGAACTCAAAAGCACAGCTTTATTGCTGGAAAATAGAACACAAGCAATACAAAACTAAACTGGGAAAAGCTAATTATAACACATACCAAAAGACACGGGGAGAATCACACACAGCATGAGGGACGACGCGACACTGACTCAGAGAAACACAGGGTTTAAATACAATGGGAAGTAACGAGGGGAATGAGACACAGAAGGAGAGCACAGCTGGGAGAAATCAGGACTGACGAGACAAGGGAGCAAAGTAGGATACACTCACATGAGACACAGACCTTCAAAGTAAAACAGGAATTAGCAAAGATGCAAACTAGACTAGGGGAGACAGCAACTAAGAAACACAGAGGGCAGCTACTAAATACTCAGAGAACTAAACAGAATACAAGAACACCAAACTAAGACACTACACTAACGAACAAGCTGGGACAACAACAAGAACTAAGAACATAATACAGAAAACTCAGAGGCACAAGAAACTCAAAACACTGGGTCACTGCCCAGATAGCAAGGAAACATTGAAACAATGTTGAGTCAATATCAGGCTGTGTCATTGAATCAACGTTGAAGTGTGACGTTGACCTAACGTCACTCTTGCACCCTTTTTTAACGTTGAAACAACGTCAGGTTTTGATGTTGAATCAATGTTGAAACCTGACGTTGATTCAACGTTATATTTTCTAATACTGCTGACATTGAAACAATGTCAGATTCTGATACTGAAACACTGTTGAGCTATGGTGTTGATTTTCCACCTCTTTCGCACAGTTGCTTTTTATTAAAACAACAGTTAAATCATGACTGGAAATCTACCTTTCTTTATAGGTATTTTAACCAATACTAAACTACTGCATGTTTCCATCAATACTTCAACCAGCTAAACACATAATTGTACTTATTCCTTAAATTGGACACCCTTTATAAAAAAAAAACCCAAATGTCTCACAATGTATCATGTCAATATTATTATCCTAAAATAAGAAAGCATTGCATGTGGTGTCCATCCATCCATCCATTTTCATCCGCTTTGTCCAGGGCCGGGTCGTGGGGGCAGCAGCCTAAGCAAAGAGGCCCAGACCTCCCTCTCCCCAGCCACCTCCTCCAGCTTATCCGGGGGAATACCAAGGCGTTCCCAGGCCAGCCGAGAGATATAATCTCTCCAGCATGTCCTGGGTCTGCCCCGGGGCCTCCTCCCGGTGGGACATGCCTGGAACACCTCACCCAGGAGGCGCCCAGGGGGCATCCTTGTCAGATGCCCGAACCACCTCAGCTGGCTCCTTTCGATGTGGAGCAGCAGCTGCTCTACTCTGAGCCCCTCCCGGATGGCCGAACTTCTCACCCTATCTCTAAGGGAGAGGCCAGCCACCCTTCGGAGGAAGCTCATTTCTGCCGCTTGTATCCGCGATCTCGTTCTTTCGGTCACTACCCACAGCTCGTGGCCATAGGTGAGGGTAGGGACGTAGATCGACCGGTAAATTGAGAGCTTCGCTTTTACACTCAGCTCCCTCTTCACCACGACGGACCGGTGCAGCGTCCGCATTACTGCAGCTGCAGCCCCAATCCGTCTGTCGATCTCCGGCTCCCTTCTCCCATCACTCGCGAACAAGACCCCGAGATACTTGAACTCCTCCACTTGGGGCAGGAACTCATCCCCGACCCGGAGTGGGCACTCCACCCTTTTCCGGCTGAGAACCATGGCCTCAGATTTGGAGGTGCTGATCCTCATTCCCGCTGCTTCACACTCGGCTGCGAACCGCTCCAGTGCGAGCTGGAGGCCCTCACCCGATGAAGCCAACAGAACCACATCATCTGCAAAAATCAGAGATGAGATTCTGAGGCCACCAAAGCGAAAGCCCTCCGCCACTTGGCTGCGCCTAGAAATCCTATCCATAAAAATTATGAACAGAACCGGAGACAAAGGGCAGCCCTGGCGGAGCCCATCACCCACCGGGAACGAGTCCGACTTATTGCCGGCAATGCGAACCAAGCTCTTGCAACGGTTGTATAGGGATCGAATGGCCCGTAGCAATGGGCCAGACACCCCATGTTCCCGCAACACCTCCCACAGGACACCCCGAGGGACACGGTCGAATGCCTTCTCCAAGTCCACAAAACACATGTAGACTGGTTGGGCAAACTCCCATGCACCCTCAAGTATCCTGGAGAGTTCCGCGACCAGGACGAAAACCGCATTGTTCCTCCTGTATCCGAGGTTCGACTAACGGACGAACTCTCCTTTCCAGCACCCTGGCATAGACTTTCCCAGGGAGGCTGAGGAGTGTGATCCCCCTGTAGTTGGAACACACCCTCCGGTCCCCTTTCTTGAAGATGGGGACCACCACCCCGGTCTGCCAGTCCACAGGTACTGCCCCTGATCTCCACGCAACATTGCAGAGGCGTGTCAACCAGGACAGCCCTACAACGTCCAGAGCCTTCAGGAACTCGGGGCGGACCTCATCAACACCAGGGGCTCTGCCACCAAGGAGTTGTTTAACTGCCTCAGTGACCTCGCCCCCGGAAATTGGCGAGTCATTCCCCTCATCCCCAGACTCTGCTTCCTCCTCGGAAGACGTGTCAGTGGGATTAAGGAGGTCCTCAAAGTATTCCTTCCACCGCCTGACAATTTTCTCAGTCGACGTCAGCAGCGCTCCGCCAGCACTATACACAGTGCAGGTAGAGCACCGCTTTCCCCTCCTGAGACGTCTGACGGTTTGCCAGAATCTGATCAGTTGACAGCTCAGCCCCTCTCTGTACCCGAGTGTCCAGAACATATGGTCGCAGGTCTGCTGATACGATTACAAAATCGATCATCGACCTACGGCCTAGAGCGTCCTGGTGCCACGTGCACTTATGGACACTCTTATGTTCGAACAGGGTGTTCGTTATGGCCAAACTGTGATTAGCACAGAAGTCCAATAACAGAGCACCGCTCGGGTTCAGATCAGGGAGGCCGTTCCTCCCAATCACGCCCCTCCAGGTCTTGCTGTCGTTACCCACGTGAGCATTGAAGTCTCCCAGCAGGACAACAGAGTCTCCAGGTGGAGCACCCTCCAGCACCCCCCCCCCCCCCCCCCCCCCAGGGACTCTAAGAAGGCTGGGTACTCTGAACTGCCACTCGGCGCATAAGCGCAGATGACAGTCAGGACCCGTTCCCCGACCCTAAGGCGCAGGGAACAAACCCTCTCGTCCACCGGGAAAAACCCCAACGTACCAGCAGCAAGCCGAGGGGATATTAGGATACCCACCCCAGCCCGCCGCCTCTCACCAGGGGCAACTCCAGACTGAGACAGAGTCCAGCCCCTCTCCAGGAGACTGGTTCCAGAGCCCAAGCCATGTGTAGAGGTGAGCCCGACTATATCTAGCCGGTACCTCTCAACCTCACGCACTAACTCAGGCTCCTTCCCCACCAGAGAGGTGACATTCCATGTCCCTATTGCCAGTCTTGGCAGCCGGGGGTCAGTCCGCCAGGGCCTCCGCTCCTGGCCGCCACCCGGCACACAATGCACCCGACCCCTATGGCGCCTCCTGCGGGTGGTGGGCCTGCGGGAGGATGGCCCATGTCTCCTCTTCGGGCTGTGCCCGGCCGGGCCCCATGGACTAAGGCCCGGCCACCAGACGCTCGCCCTCGGGCACCCTCCCCGGGCCTGGCTCCAGGGCGGGGCCCCGGTAACCCTATCCCGGGCAGGGTAAACTGTTCCCTCGATGTCCTTTTCATAAGGGTCTTATGAATCGCTCTTTGTCTGGTCCCTCACCCAGGGCCAATTTGCCATGGGAGACCCTACCAGGGGGCAAAAGCCCCCAGACAACATAGCCCCTGGGATCCCCGTGACACACAAACCCCTCCACCACGATAAGGTAGCGATTCAAGGAGGGGCATGTGATGTAACAGAGAAAAAAAATAAACAAAAAAAGGTCAATAGGCATGTTTCGTTTGCTAAATACTTTATTAAAAGACAGTTTCCTATTTACGTTTATATGATTCACAGAAGTTTGTAATTTTTTTGCATGATGTGCGTCCTGCACCACCCAAACGATCTGGGGCGTATCGGAGCCATTTCTGCACTGCTTGTGCAAAGACAAACTCAGACATAGAGTTTGCCCCTAACTGCTGCGTCAGGCTCCAATCAAGGCAAAGCGTCTCACCTATAGACACATTTTAAGAGATGGAATTAGCGTGTCTCATGTCTTAAATGTGTATGCAAGTGCTTAAATAGGAAAATAGGCGCACACCTTTGACGCTGCATTTTCTCCGTCTTCCTCGTCCACACGTAAATGCTAAACGCAGTTTACGTGTGGACAAAAGGTGCAAACGCAAGTTAGGTGAGCGTGCAGCGTAAAGTTAGGTAAGCGTGCAACGTAAAGTTTGAATTGAGTGCGAATCGAAGCGGGTGCTCACCAATCATTAAAAGTAACAAAGTCATTGAACACATTTATACAGTTACCTTTACGTTTATCAATCATATATCACAGATTTACAATTGTTTGTAGTACTATGCTAAAAAGCAACTACAGAGCGAAAGTCTGGGTCAAGCGTCGAGGCGACGGCAAGAACAAAGGAACCCTCGAAGCGTTAAAGCTAGCTTTGTAAGGGAATATAACGGAAAAGTATGAAACGAAAATGTTTTCTTTGTTGATAGACTTTGTTTGCAGTGCAATTTATTTGTTGCCGGATTGTAAGATGAAAGTAGACACAATTTCGGGCTTCCACATGTTATCCGAAACTTTACATTAACAAGTTTTTTTTTAGTTTTTTTTTACTGTTATTCAAATGCAACCATGGAAATAACGAATAGAACAAAAGTCATTCATTCTTACCTTATACTAATCGTGGTGCAGGCCAGTGCAGTGCATGAACTGATGCCTTCTCCGGTCAATTCCGCTGAGAGTAAATCTAATGTCCCGCTCTACTGTACAAGACAATGGTTACCTGGAGGGATGTACCAATGTGATAGGGGTGCTGTGGAATAGTCCAAGTGGTAGCAGCTTTAATTTCCCGCTCAACCATAAATCGATGGTTTTTCAACGTGATTGTTGTCACCTTGTCAACTATAAATAGATCAACAATCAACGATGACAGAACAACAGTGAATCAATGTTATTTCAATGTCAGTGTCAGGTTTCATCAGTATTTTAATGTTGTTTCAACATTGGTTTTGTGTTGACATTTCAATCCTGACGATTCTGATGGTTCAGATGGAAAATCAACATCTGTTCAATGTCTCCTTGCTATCTGGGTGACCCAGGACCGTGACACATTGCTTGAAAACTGAGCTTGTGAATTCTGACTCAGGAGTTTCCATGGCAAATACTTTAAAGTGTGTAAAATCTAATTGCCAGATATCAGTAGACTAACGATTTCAGTCAACCGAATTCTGTTTGTTTACTTCTCCCAATTCAAGTGCATAAACCCACTTAACACACACTTAAATCAATAAATGAGGAATTAAAAACAGATATATGTGAAGTATTTGTACTTTACATTTTTACTTTGAGTTGCGTTCATCTGTAGTGGGTGTTTCCTACAGGCCAGGGGAGAAGCGTCCACGACTTTTTATCTCTTTGTCAAATTGACAAGCAGTCCAGGGTGTACGCTGCCTCACGCCCTGTGGTAGCTGGGATAGGCTCCAGCTCCCCCGTGACCCCGATAAGGTTAAACAGAAGTTAGTGAAGCTCACTCCTGGGGACAACAGCGATACGAAGGTGAGCTCTTCCAGATATCTGAACTCTTCTGGTGGTGAGCTGATTTATTTTGTTTTTGATGCTGTTAGTAAAAATACATTTTAGAGGTGGATCAAACATTGATGATCTTGGTCTATTGAAGAGGATTAGGGCCACTGGGAAAAACAAAAGTGGGCAGGTCTTTTTTTTTTTTCTTTTCCAGAATCCTGACTTTAATCTGAGAATTCTGGAAAAGATTGGGATATGATTGTGTTTTGGAATATAGCTCCCACCTGATGGTTCATTGAAGATGATTTCCTCACAAAGAAATATTATCCAAAGCTGATAGCAAGGAATTTCAGCAAACATTAAGCTTCTAAAACCATAAAAACAATACTTAATGTTATGTGGTGTAGGAAATTGCTGGGCTGATATTTTGATAACCGCTAATTGATCATAACCTCGACCGTACGTATTTAAATGATTTCAACTGTCAGCCGGCTGAACTGAGTGGACAGTGCTACACTGTAAAAAAAAAAGTGCTGTTTTTACAGGAAAACGCTGGCAGCTGGGGTTACCAGGGACTTCCTGTAAAAAATACAGCAGCACAGTATATCGCGTTACAGATGCAATATGTAAATTGATTTACAGTGAATGAAACTCACATTAAAACTGTTAAATCTACAGAAAAAAGAAGTTAATTTCACACATTGATGTTATGTATAAATAGACTATTTCCTGTATCTTTTACAAGTAATAAATGCTTATTGTGGATCCATAAATTGTAAAATTAACAGGGAAATATGGAACAAAAAACGAATTTAAAATGGTAGAACAACTGTGAAACTGTGCATATTAAATGGAGCTGCTCTGTATATTATACATAAAATCTATTACTATGCTGTATATTTTATGTTTTAATTTAAAATTTTAACCATAAACCAGCAAATTTATTACTGCTACACCTACACCCAAACATGCAAAAATACATCTTGAGAAAACACAAGAGAGGAAAATATCACTTTTGGGAAATTTATTTTGCAGCCAGATTAGCCAAATGACAGCAATTGGATGCATTTTTTCCAACTAACACAATATGCAAGGCACACAGCAACTACACAATTCAATCAAAATATAGGCTATAAAAGCTGTGGAACATTCCTGCAAAGCAAGAACCATGTTCATGAAACAAGCATTTGTTAGACCCTCTACCAGAAAAAGTAAAATAACCTGTTAAGACTTTAAAACAAAAATCACATATTGTGCCAAAAATGATCATAATCACCGTGCAACGCAACACGCACCCTGCTGTCACCACAACCATGGACTTGGTCAGAAAACATATCAGGAAAACCACGTGGTGAAACAAACCTACACATGTGGTCTAGAAACACTGCAGTAGCAGCATGTTTTGTTTTTTTTAATTTTTATAAAGAACATTCCTTCAAAGCAAGAACATCTTCATGAATTGGCTTCATGCATTCGACCAGTAAAAGGTTTCACTACACATTGTCGAACAAAATTAACAAAGTAAAACTAACAGTCCACAGAGAGTCAAGATTTAGGCTTAGCGCCACTCGTGGCTGGCGAGATCCTGAATCAGGGTGATGACTCAAGGGTTCACATTGAGACGACGCTTTGAGTTTTTGTTCTCTACTTTGGTTCCTTTTTCTGGGTTTATGGAGAAGAAACGCCTGTAGAATAAAAATCATATAAAAGTTTATTAAGCATTTTTATAATTGATCAGTTAAAATACACGTACAAAGTAAGTAAAAATTAAGTATATACGCATATATACACAGTCATGGCCATGACCACGTTCAAGACAAAGTATAACCAAAATGCTGTGGGGAAGTGAACAATGCATGGTCAAAAGTATTGGCACCCTTCACGAGTGTCTTTTGCAGTGACTTTAGCATTTTGAAAATCCAAAGCAAAGGTTATAGGCAGTCTGCAACATCGGCTGCAGACTCACCCACCCCCACTGCTGCTGTTCCACCTCAGACACTTCACACCTCCTCTATTCACCCTGCTCACTCCCCCCCACCCCCAACAACAGCATCCAATACACACTCAACACAAGGCTCCAGCCTGTCTCTCTCAACCACCCAGGTTAGGAGGGAACTGAGGAGGATTAATGGCAAGAAGGCAGCGGGTCCAGATGGCATCAGCTCGAGGGTCGTCAGGTCCTGCGCAGACCAACTGTGTGGGGTGATGGAGCACCTCTTCAACCTGAGCCTGAGGTTGGGAAGAGTCCCACAGCTCTGGAAAACCTCCTGTGTTGTACCAGTGCCAAAGACTTCACGCCCCAAGGACCTCAACAGCTACAGGCCGGTGGCTCTGACATCCCACCTGATGAAGACCCTGGAGCGGTTGGTCCTGGCTCAGCTTCGGCGCCTAATAAGCTCATCACTGGACCCACTTCAGTTTGCCTACCAGCCTGGCATTGGAGCGGATGATGCCGTCATTCACCTCCTACATCGTTCCCTCGCTCACCTGGAGACCGCTGGAAGCACTGTGAGAATCATGTTCTTTGATTTCTCCAGTGCCTTCAACACCATTCTTCCCTCGGTTCTAAAGGACAAGCTGGTGAACTCTGGAGTGGACCATCACCTCACTACCTGGATCCTGGACTACCTCACCGACCGACCACAGTATGTGAGGACTCAGGGCTGTGTGTCGGACAGGGTCGTCTGCAGTACGGGGGCCCCACAGGGAACGGTTCTGGCTCCGTTCCTCTTCACCATCTACACTGCAGACTTCTCCCACAATTCCACCCAGTGCTTCCTGCAGAAGTTCTCTGATGACTCTGCAATAGTCGGCCTCATCACTGATGGGGACGACAAGGAGTACAGAGGTCTGACCCAAGACTTTGTGGACTGGTGCCAGCTGAACTACCTCCAGATCAACGCCAGTAAAACCAAGGAACTGGTGGTAGACTTCCGCAGGCACAAGCATTCTCCACTGCAACCACTGAACATCCAAGGTATGGACATTGAGGCTGTGGACAGCTACAGGTACCTTGGTGTTCATCTGAACAACAGACTGGACTGGACTCATAACTCAGACGCCCTCTACAGGAAAGGGCAGAGCAGGCTGTACCTGCTGCGGAGACTCAGGTCGTTTGGAGTGGAGGGCCCACTCCTGAAGAAATTCTATGACTCTGTTGTGGCTTCTGCTGTCTTTTATGGCGTGGTCTGCTGGGGCGGCAGCATCTCTGCTGGGGACAGGAAGAGACTGAACAGGGTGATCCGAAGGGCCAGCTCTGTTCTAGGATGCCCTCTGGACCCAGTGGAGGTGGTGAGTGACAGGAGAACGGCGGCTAAGCTGTCATCCCTGATGGACAACATCTCCCACCCCATGCAGCAGACTGTGACAGCACTGAGCAGCTCCTTCAGTGGGAGACTGCGGCACCCACGGTGTGGGACGGAGAGATTTCGCAGGTCTTTCCTCCCCACTGCTGTCAGACTCCATAATAAAGACTTTAACTGATCAAGCACACACATCCATACATATGCAATAATACTAAGTGCAATAATCCTTTCTGTCATCGTTGTATTTTTACTCAGTTGTATATAGTATTTGTATTTGTATTCTATTTTTATCTTATTGTATATTCATTGTATTTTATTCTACTGTATATAGTATATTATTTTATTCTATTCTGTACAGTTGTGTACTGTATTTATTCTTATTGTATTCTAATTTTTGCCTCATAACTTTTGCACTGTCCACTTCCTGCTGTGACAAAACAAATTTCCCACGTGTGGGACTAATAAAGGTTATCTTATCTTATCTTATCTTATCTTATCTTATCTTATAGGTAGTCAGATGTCAGCTGACGCTTGGTCTAGCCCTGAGTCTCGGCCAGGCTTGGACCCGGATTCAGACTGTTATTTTATTTAAACAAACAAACAAAAAAAAACAACACAAATAAACAACAACAAAAAACAAAACAACTGAATCCGGCTCCAAAGCCGACCGAGACTCAGAGCCAGACCTGAACTCCAACCACATCAAAGCCAGACTCCAGATCCCAGAGTCTCAGTTATGAGAAATAACAAAGCCATATTTGCTCACCTCTGAAGAAACTCTAAAGTGGAAGCCAGCTCAGATGGATAATGGATATTAAAATTGTAGTAGCTCCCGAACATGAGGCACAGTGCAGAAATGAAGGAGGATATGTTTGTGCTGACGAGATTCCGATCAATACTCAGCATGTATCTTCTTGAGGAATAGCAGGACTGTCCTGTGAACAAATTATTTAACAGGTTATATCAATAAACACGGCAGTCACATGACATTCCCTCCCTCCAAGACATCTACAGGAAGCGCTGCCTGAGGAAAGCGGGGAGGATCATCAAGGACTCCAGTCACCCCAGCCATAAACTGTTCAGACTGCTTCCATCAGGAAGGAGGTTCCGCAGCATCCGGTCCCGTACCAGCAGACTGAGAGACAGCTTCTTCCATCAGGCCATCAGACTGCTGAACACGTCATAGACACCTCAGCTTCACTACTGGAACTTCAACATTATGCACTCCACACTGTATATAAATGCCACTTGTTTTGCACATATTCAACTCTGTATATTTTATATATTTTATTATTATTATTATTATTTATTTATTTTTTTTACTATTTAATTTGTAAAAATGTGTATACACACACACACACACACACACACACACACACACACACACACACACACACACACGTAGGAAAATATTTAGTATACACATCCAGAAATGCATACACTATTATATATTGTACATATATTTATTAGTTTCAGGTTGGCCATTCTTGTATTTTGCTCGTTTGTGTTGTTGTGTTTGCACATCTCTGTTGCTTGTGGGGCTCGCACACAAGAATTTCACTCGCATGTGCTGTGCCAGTGTGCCTGCACATGTGATGTGACAATAAAAGTGATTTGATTTGATTTGATTTGACATTCTATAAAAAGTGCACTTAAAAAAAAGAGAGAGAGAGCTATGAAACAGACTTACCACACACGATAATAGTGGGTGTCAGAGGCACTTGCTCCAGTTGTACCTCATCTGCCAGACATGTATCTTCAGAATCAGAATCAGAAACTTTATTGTCATTGTCACGAGAACAACGAAATGAAGAATGGTCCCCGATCATTGCATCATCCCTAGCAATATCAAAATATAAATAAAACAATAAAATTCAATAAATAAAATAGATAGAATACTTAAAATACTAATAAGATATAACAGTAAAACATTCACATACATTCCCACACACATGCTTCAGGCCGTGCATAGATTAACACAAGAGTGGCATGATGGACATTTTTTTTGTAGTATTCAGATGTGTTATTGCAGTTGGATAACAGCTGTGTTTGAGTCTATTAGTCCTTGCTCTGATTGCCCTGTACCGTCTGCCTGAGGGCAACAGTTCGAACAGGGAGTGGCCAGGATGTGAGGTGTCTTTTATGATGTTTTGGGCCTTTTTAAAACAGTGGGCGTTGTGTAGAACTTCCAGTGTGGGGAGAGGGCAGCCAGTGATCTTTTGGGCAGTGTTAATGATCCCTTGGAGTGCTCTCCTCTGAGCCCCTGTGCAGCTAGTGTACCAAATACATATGCAGTAAGTTAGAACACTCTCAATGGTGGCTCTGTAGAAGGACACCAGCAGTCTCTGTGTGATGTTATTCCTCCTGAGAAGGAAGTACAGTCTCTGTTGGGCCTTTTTCAGCAGCTCGGAGGTGTTCACACTCCAGGAAAGGTTCTCCTCTATATTGACTCCCAGGAAGCGGAAGCTTGCCACCCTTTCTACACAGTCCCCATTTATGAATAGTGGTTGGATCTCTGCCTTTTTCCTTCTGAAATCTATTATGAGTTCTTTGGTTTTTGAAGTGTTGAGGAGGAGGTTATTGGCCTTACACCATGACGTCAGCTGCTCCACCTCGTCTCTGTACGTAGACTCGTCTCCCTTCAACACAGAGAAGCATGGACTCCTCCTTCTCTTCAAAGTAGCTGAGCAGAAGCAGGACCATCTCTTTCACATCATCTGAGGAGCCACTCTGCGGTCCCCGCATCCTCTGAAGCCTTGCATAAGTCTGAAGGAACACCTTGCTTTTGCTCACAACTGTGGTCAAGTAGTCCAGTAGCCTTTTCCCCTTCAAATCCAAATTTCGTGTGAATGTCTCTTTGAGGTCAATCCCAGTAAGTTCCTTGAAGTGGACAGACATGCCAAGTTCATCAAACCAAAACGGCCACTCCTCCCTAAGGCATTTGATACTTTTCCCCTGATTGACATGTTGACGTTGTGTGTAGTAAGTGGACTTCATTAGACTTTTTACCTCTTCTGGATTGGCATCAGCTTGCTGGAACATCACCTTGAGTTTTTCCATCTTTTGCTGTTGGCTCTCTGGAGTTTCTTCAAGAGGCAGAAATTCTACATTCCATTTAATGCACCCGTATGCATCCTGCATGGCTGCTCTTTCTTCTAAAGGGATCTCGTCTGTGTGGTCTGAGTCAGTCTGATGTTTTCTTTTTCTTATTTTGGGTGTTGAAGTGCGCCTTACATTTTCACTTCTGTTCTGCAACTGTTTGACAAGTGAAAGGTAGCCTGCGCCAACAATATCACCCTCTATTAAATCTTGCAGAGAATTGGGATATTTTGCCACCATTTTTCTTGCAACGTCAATTGAATGTTTTCTACCTACATGAGGGCATTTTTCCATCATCTCAGTCACAACAATCCGGACCATTTGCCTCCTCAGTTTTGGGCGAGGCCTTTTCCCCCTCTCAAGAAACTGCACCACTTCTGCAGGAAGTTTACTCCATGGAATTTCAAAGTTGTCATCCCATTGTGTGTCACATCCTGGGCTGCTGGAGGAGGGCGACGATAGACTTTGGGGTGAAACAGAGAGCAATGACAGCGACTGGGTTGATGAGGCTTCCACAGATGATAGCGAGCTGTTCTCTGGAGTTTGGTCTTTAAATTAAAAAAAAAATACAATTATGATTCACACTGTATGTCTGTTCATGACCATCTCTACTTTTGATTTTGAATAGTTGTTTGTTGTTTTTACTTACATTTCTGTTTCCAAGCACAAAGAAGCTTTCTTGCTTGTACAGGTCTTAATGCTGTCATCAAATCTGCCTCCGTTACGAAGCGTAGATCATCACTTGTCTCAACTCCAATGGACTGAAAGTGCTCCTCCAGGATGTTTTTGTTCACAGCTTGAAGTTCTGGTAGGACTTCCGTGATGGTGACATCTAGGAAGGTTCACTCTGAGTCACTCATACTTGCACTGAAGAAGAAATGCCACCTCCAAACAAAATAGAAAATCACATACAGTTCATACACTTGATGGAGCAGGGTATGGATCAGGTAACACTTATATTAATGTTAAACTATTTACAGTGAGAAGTGAGCTATTAGTTGGACATTATTTTGCCACAATACTATGCTTTAGTGGAATGACTCGGTATCCTTCAAGAATGTATGTTACCAAAGGATAGAAATCAGGCAGGTCATTAATGTTGATACACTGTAACCCAAGACTGTCCTTTGTCACAGAATACAGATGGTATTCTGAGAGGAAGATGCCTTTGTGGATATCCATTAGAACATACACAGATGTGTCATTTTGAATCAAGATGAGTAGAAGTTCACCAAACTCCATACACTCGTCATTTCTGTACACAAGAAACTGTCCCTTTTTATATGCAGTGCCCTTGTACTGAATGTCTGTGGTAACTGTGGTATTGCTTTCTGAAAAAGCTAACTCTCTGACCGCATGCTGAATAGTGTCACTGTAGAGGTTGGGATAAAACGCACAGCTCTCCTTGACTTGCAGCAGTTCACGGCATTCTTGCCCTGCTAAAAGATAAGCCTGATACATCTGATCGCCCTGTAGCCCTCACCTCAGTAGTGATGAAGTGCTTTGAATGCCTGGTCAGAGACTTCATCATTTCTTCACTACCAGACACACTGGACCCACTACAGTTCGCTTACCGTCCAAATCGTTCCACAGACGATGCCATCTCTCATCTCCTCCACACATCACTCACTCACTTGGACACTAGAAGGGGGAATTATGTTAAAATGCTCTTCATAGACTACAGCTCTGCATTTAACACCATAATTCCCTCCACACTCACCACCAAGCTGGAGCATCTGGGACTCAGCTCATCTATGTGTCAGTGGATCTCCAACTTCCTAACTGGCAGACCACAGGCAGTAAGGATGGGCGGACATGTCTCAGCCTCCACCACTCTCAGCACTGGAGCCCCCCAGGGGTGTGTTCTGAGCCCCCTGCTGTACTCTTTGTACACATATGACTGTGTGGCCACTACCAGCTCCACCACCATCATCAAGTTTGCTGACGACACCGTCGTGGTGGGCCTGATCTCTGATAACAACGAGACGGCCTACCTGAAGGAGATTAGGAATCTGGAGAACTGGTGCCAGAGGAACAACCTCCTTCTAAACGTCAGTAAGACAAAGGAGCTGATAGTGGACTTCAGCACTAAGCAGGAGAGGAACTACCAGACCCCCGTCATCAACGAGTGCCCAGTGGAGAGAGTGGACAGCTTCAAATACCTCGGAGTTCACATCACGCAGGACCTGTCATGGTCCTGTCACATCAACACCGTGGTGAAAAAGGCCCGACAGCGTCTCTACCACCTCAGACGCTTGAGAGACTTCCAACTGCCCTCCAAGGTGCTCAGGAACTTTTACTCGTGCACCATAGAGAGCATCCTGGCGGGAAACATCTTAACCTGGTTCGGAAACAGCACCATGCAGGACAGACGAGCTCTACAGAGGGTTGTGCGGTCAGCTGAGCGCACCATCCGCTCCGAGCTCCCTGACCTGCACTCAATCTACAGCAGGCGGTGCTGGACCAAGGCCAGGAAGATCGTGAAGGACCTCAGCCATCCCAACAACAGACTGTTCTCTCTGTTGAGGTCAGGAAAGCGATTCCGCTCCCTGAAGACCAACACAGAGAGACTGAGGAGGAGCTTCTTCCCGCAGGCGATACGGTCTCTCAATCACACCACCACACAGTACTGACCCACACATATGGTTCTTACACACACACTGGACTTTCTGGACTTTGGTTTTGCACAACACTGGTCACTATATTCTTCATTTCCGGTTAATACTTGTACAGCTGCTGTTATTGTGTATATATTTATTTATATTTAGATTTCTTCATACATTCTTATATAGTTCTATATTGTGTATTGTGTATTTTGTTGTACAGTTATTTTATTTTCAACTTTAATTTATATATTTATCTTTATCTTATTCTTCCCAGTTAAATTTACCCTTCATTCTAATTTGTGTTGTACAGTTATTTCATTTTTAACCTTAATTTATATTTTATTCCTTCCTAGTTAAATTTACCCTTTTTAATTTTTCATATTTATTTCCTATCTTATTCATAGCCTTTTCCTTTTTTGTTCTCTTTAGGTCACGAGCAGTTGTCCAAGCATTTCTGTCATGGTCTCCGTGCCTGCCCGGTCGGCCCCACAAGGCTACAATTGCTGTTGCTGTTTTCTCCCTCTCTGCCTGGGCGGAGCTCACTGTGGGCTCCCGCCCTTGGCCCACACACACACCTGACAACACTCACCCATCATCACCGGGAGCACTATTTGAGGCTGGAACACAGATCCTCTCGTCGCTGGATGATTGTACCCCTAACGTTAGTGTTCTCACAGCTCTTGTGCTTCATATCCGTGACTTGTGATTAGTTGGTGACCTGCCTTCTCGTCTGCTTCAGATTCCCCCCCCCCCCGGACCTGCGACCTCCCTGCTGCGGGAAAGTGTGTGAGTGTGAGAGAAGAAGACGTGAGCGAGTTACCCTGTGATTTCCCCCCCGGAGTTTTGGATCCCTTCACTGTACATATATTGCACTGCACTGTAAATAAACCACACCTTGGAGATACCTTACCGCTCTGCGCTTCAATCCCTGTACCAGATCGTGACAGAATCATCCAGCCCCGGAAATGGATTCAGCAGACCCAGCGGTCTCGACTCCCACCCTCGCCACTTTGGCCGCGATGCTGGCACGCCACGAGCAGATGTTCATTCACCTTCGAGCAGAGCTCGCGAACCTCACACAGGCCGTGGCTCGGCTAACACCGCTACCGGCCGCTCCTCTGGTCGCCGCTCCTCCGTTGGAGGCGCCAGTTCCAGCTGTAAGTGTCGCGCCACCTGTTCACATTGACAGATTCCTCCCTACTCCCAGGGCTTTCACGGGAGAGATTGATAAATGTGCTGGTTTTCTCACTCAGTGTGCCCTTCAGTTTCGCCAGCAACCACAAACCTTTTCTACTGATGGTGCGAAAATCGCTTATATCGTCCAGTTACTCCAGGACCGTGCTCTAACCTGGGCTCAAGCTGCGCTTCAGGCGGAGCCGGACATCACCTTTTCTGACTTTCTTACTAAGTTTAAAGGTGTGTTTGACAGGAAAGCCACAACTGCCACCGCCGGCCAGCGCTTGCTTGCGCTTAAACAAGGTAAACGCAGCATGGCTGATTTTTCTATTGACTTTTCTACCTTGGCTGAACAGGCGAAATGGGGGGAAGAGGCCCTTAAAAGTGCATTGCTCACTAATATTAATGAGGAAATAAAGAATGAACTAATGCTCCGTGAACTGCCTTCCTCCCTGGATGCGCTTCTGGTTTTGTGTATGCGGGTGGACGATCAGGTGCGCGCACATCGGAGCGCACGCGCGCGTTCGGGGCATGCCCCGCTGGACTTTTGTGGGACCCCTACTGCAGCCCATGGGTCGTGTGACGCCGACACCGGGGATGGGGAAGAGCCCATGCAGCTTGGGCGCTCACGGCTGTCGCCCGCGGAGCGCCAGCGCCGTCTTGCCTCCGGTGAGTGCGTTTATTGCAGCCGTAAAGGCCACTCTGTCTCCTCCTGCCCAACGCTGGCAAAAGGGCGCGCTCACCAGTGATCGTGAGGGTGCTGGTGGGCGATCTGTCGAGTGAAAGCCCTCTCCCCAGGCTTCTTTTGCCGGCTACTCTGCGTGTTCGGACTGTTTCTCATTCTCTCTCCGTTCTCATTGACTCTGGGGCTGAGCAGAACTTTATTGACACCTCACTCGCCGCCAAACTGAACATCGCCTTGGAGCCTCTGTCACGCCCCCTCCGCGTTCACGCACTGTCGGGCCAGCGCCTGCCTGACATCACTCATGTTTCTGAATTCCTTTCATTATCTCTCTCTGGCAATCACGCAGAAAGGATTTGTTTTTTTTCGTTTAAGGCTCCTCTCACTCCGCTGGTTCTGGGTCACCCCTGGCTTGTCCTCCACAACCCGCATATCGACTGGGAGAAGGGTGCCGTACTAGGTTGGAGTGTGGCCTGCCATATGAACTGCCTCCGGGCTGCGGCTTCCCCCGTTTCGCTCCCACCCACGGCCTCGCCGTCGGACGCCCCGGACCTCTCGATGGTTCCGCGGGTTTATCATGATCTGCGGGATGTTTTTTGTAAGGATCGGGCGCGGTCCCTTCCCCCGCACCGCCCGTACGATTGTGCCGTCGATCTTCTTCCTGGAGCTCCGCTGCTGTCTAGCCGCCTGTACAGCCTCTCCCGGCCTGAGAGGGATGCTATGGAGCGTTACATCTCGGGGTCGCTGGCGGCAGGGTTGATTCGCCCCTCCTCTTCCCCTGTCGCGGCTGGGGTTTTTTTCGTGGATAAGAAGGATGGTTCGCTGCGGCCGTGTATTGACTTTCGGGGCCTTAATCAGATCACTGTTAAGAACAAATACCCTTTGCCGTTGCTTTCCTCCGCCTTTGAACTGCTTCAAGGCATGACCGTCTTTACCAAGCTGGATCTGCGCAACGCTTACCACCTGGTGCGCATCAGGGAGGGGGATGAGTGGAAGACCGCGTTCAATACGCATCGGGGCCACTTTGAGTATCTCGTGATGCCGTTTGGGCTGACTAACGCCCCCGCAGTGTTTCAGGCGATGGTTAATGATGTCCTTCGTGATTTTGTTAACCGTTGTGTATTTGTGTACTTGGATGACATCTTGATCTTTTCTAAGACACTCGAGGAGCACAAGGTCCATGTCCGGCAGGTCCTGCTACGCCTTCTGGAGAACCGGCTCTTTGTGAAGGGGGAGAAGTGCGATTTCCACGTGGCGTCAGTGAGTTTTCTGGGCCACATTATCGAGAAGGGGGACTTGCGGACTGATCCGGAGAAAGTGCGGGCTGTGGTGGAATGGCCTACTCCTCCTGATCGCCGCCAAGTGCAACGTTTTTTGGGATTCGCCAACTTTTACAGACGGTTCATTCGTGATTTCAGCAGAATCGCTCTCCCTCTCACTAAACTCACCTCTCCCAAGGTTCCCTTCCAGTGGGATTCTGCCGCTCAGCGAGCCTTCGCCCTGCTCAAGGACAGGTTCACCACCGCTCCCATACTCCGGCAACCGGACCTTACACGGCAGTTCGTTGTGGAAGTGGACGCGTCGGACTCCGGGGTTGGGGCAGTTCTGTCTCAACAGATGGACGGTAAGCTGCACCCGTGTGCCTTTTATTCTCGCCGTCTCTCCCCAGCAGAGTGTAACTATGACATCGGGGACCGGGAGCTTCTGGCCGTCAAGCTGGCCCTGGAGGAGTGGAGACATTGGTTGGAGGGAGCAGCACAACCATTCATCGTCTGGACGGATCACAAGAATCTGGAGTACCTGCGCTTGGCTAGACGTCTCAATTCCCGGCAAGCCAGGTGGGCACTGTTTTTCGCTCGTTTTGACTTCACTATCACCTACAGGCCAGGAACACGGAACGTAAAGCCAGACGCCCTGTCCAGGCAATTCTCCATCACTGGGGAGGACTCGGACCCTGAGCCTGTCCTCCCGGCCGCCTGCGTAATTGGAGCCATCTCCTGGGAGATCGAGGGGCTCATCCAAGAGGCGCAGGAGACCGAACCGGATCCTGGCACTGGTCCACCTGGTCGCCTCTTCGTTCCTTCAGCCGTCCGCTCTCAGGTTCTCCAGTGGGCTCACACCGCCCGCTTTTCATGCCATCCTGGGGTCCTCCGCACCTGCTCGTTCCTCCGACGTTACTTCTGGTGGCCTGCTATGACTAGGGATGCCAAGGAGTATGTAGCCGCCTGTTCGACCTGCGCCCGGAATAAGCTTTCGAACCGCCCTCCACCGGGTCTTCTGCAGCCTCTCCCTACACCAGCTCGACCATGGTCCCATGTTTCTTTGGACTTTGTCACGGGCCTGCCGCCCTCCGCTGGTAACACCGCCATACTTACCATTATCGATCGTTTCTCCAAAGCTGCACACTTCGTCGCCCTCCCGAACCTCCCCTCGGCCTTGGAGACGGCCCGGCTCCTCACCTCCCATGTGTTCCGTCTTCACGGGATCCCCGAGGACATCGTCTCGGATAGGGGGCCGCAATTCACGTCCCGTGTTTGGAGGGAGTTCTGCTCCGCACTGGGGGCCAAGGTCAGTCTGTCTTCCGGTTTCCATCCACAGAGTAACGGGCAATCGGAGCGGGCCAACCAGGAGCTGGAAGCTGCCCTCCGCTGTGTCACTTCGCACAACCAATCGACCTGGAGTGAACAGCTTCCATGGATCGAATACGCCCACAACAGCCACACATCCTCCGCCACGGGCAAGTCTCCCTTCGAAGCGTCCCTGGGCTATCAACCACCTTTGCTCCCGGCCATCGAAGGTGAGCACTCCGTTCCTTCTGTACAGGCTCACCTCCGCGGGTGCCGTCGTGCCTGGCGGGCGACTCAGGCTGCCCTGCTCCGTACTAAGGAGCGGAACAAGACCCTCGCTGACCGTCACCGGACACCGGCCCCCGTGTACACCATCGGTCAACGAGTATGGCTGGCTACCCGTTTTGTGCCGCTACGGACTGAGTCGAAGAAGCTGTCTCCTCAGTTTATTGGCCCTTTTCCCGTTGAGGCCATTGTGAACCCTGTGTCTGTCCGCCTCAAGCTGCCGCGCAACATGCGCATTCACAATGTCTTTCATGTGTCTCAGGTCAAGCCGGTGCTCTCCAGCCCGTTGTGCCCTCCCTCCAGGGCCCCGCCGCCCCCCCGGCTCGTGGATGGTCAGCTGGTCTACAATATCACCCGCATCATGGACTCCCGGCGCCGGGGTCGGGGTTTTCAGTACCTGGTTGACTGGGAGGGCTACGGGATAGAGGAACGCTCCTGGGTGCCTCGAGCTGCTGTCCTGGATGGTGCCATGCTCCGGGACTTCCACCGCAGGCATCCAGGTAAGCCTGGTGGGTCACCGGGAGGCTCCCGTTGAGGGGGGGGTACTGTCATGGTCTCCGTGCCTGCCCGGTCGGCCCCACAAGGCTACAATTGCTGTTGCTGTTTTCTCCCTCTCTGCCTGGGCGGAGCTCACTGTGGGCTCCCGCCCTTGGCCCACACACACACCTGACAACACTCACCCATCATCACCGGGAGCACTATTTGAGGCTGGAACACAGATCCTCTCGTCGCTGGATGATTGTACCCCTAACGTTAGTGTTCTCACAGCTCTTGTGCTTCATATCCGTGACTTGTGATTAGTTGGTGACCTGCCTTCTCGTCTGCTTCAGATTCCCCCCCCCCGGACCTGCGACCTCCCTGCTGCGGGAAAGTGTGTGAGTGTGAGAGAAGAAGACGTGAGCGAGTTACCCTGTGATTTCCCCCCCGGAGTTTTGGATCCCTTCACTGTACATATATTGCACTGCACTGTAAATAAACCACACCTTGGAGATACCTTACCGCTCTGCGCTTGAATCCCTGTACCAGATCGTGACAATTTCACTACATATCGTACTGTGTATGACTGTGTACGTGACAAATAAAATTTGAATTTGAATTTGAATTTGATCTGATGACGTGTTGACAAAGTTTGACAAATATTTTTGAAGCTTTTCAAGTGTCTGGCACATCTTTTAAAGTAACTGTGTTTACATTCAAACCTAAGCGTCCATAACCTCATCAATGGACCAAATTTCAACAACAGTGCTGAATAATGGCGCAAATAGTGGTGCTTGGGTTTTAGTTGAATTCCAGGAAACAACATCTTTCTCATCTCCAAATATTCTTGGATCAAAATGTCAGCAAATGCTATCTTGGACAAGGAAATGCTCTGAGCACAAATAAGATCCACAATGTCTTTCAACTGGAGAGCTAACTGCCATACTTCATCCTCATGGTTTTGTACTTTGTCACCAATCAAAACTGGCAGCAATCTCAAAAGGTTCCAGTTTTGAACGGCTTGCCCTGATAATTTGGATCCGTCAGGTTTGACAGTACATGGCTTTGTAAGTGCTTCGGATCCTTTATATTTAAACTGTTTAATGCATCTGTTTAAAAGGGAATATGTGAACCATTTTGTATTTTTTATAATGTTCTTCAGGTACAGTGCTAGATCATATGACACAATTCCTTCAAAGAGGTCATGACCTAGACAAGGTGGGAGACCAGGCTGGGATACGTGAAAAGACTGAAGGGTATTGAAGATGGAGTTTACCTTTATTCCTCTGACGTCTTGGATAGTTTCAGACTGGAGATCAGCAACAGCCGAGTCATATGTCTCTGGAGTGCGTGGAGGACCACAGGCATTCGGATCAGCATAAAACTCACTTCGTGTTACTTCACAGTACCTGCAAAAATATTGAGAGCAGCTGAAGTTTTCTGTAAACCCTCCTATGCAATGAGAACCCAAGTTGTCCCCAGCAATACAGTAAAGACCCCCTTTTACTGTTTCCCCATCTACATCTATTCCATCTGTCTCCAAAGATTTCAGATCTGCCAACAACTCTGAAAAAACTTTGGCTATTCCAAAACGCTTAAAGTCATTCTCAACACACAACAAGACTAAAAACATGTTATCTGTATTTGAACGCAAATTCAATTCAATTCAATTCAATTTTATTTATATAGCGCCAAATCACAACATCAGTCGCCTCAAGGCGCTTCATAGATACAGAGAAAAAAAACCAACAATCATATGACCCCCTATGAGCAAGCACTTTGGCAACAGTGGGAAGGAAAAACTCCCTTTTAACAGGAAGAAACCTCCGGCAGAACCAGGCTCAGGGAGGGGCGGCCATCTGCTGCGACCGGTTGGGGTGAGAGAAGGAAGACAGGATGAAAGACATGCTGTGGAAGAGAGACAGAGGTTAATAACAGGCCTGCAGAGCAAGAACGAAGTGCTCTAATAGGGTGATATGGTACTACAAGGTCATTGAGATAAGATGGGGCCTGATTATTTAAGACCTTGTATGTGAGGAGCAGGATTTTGAATTCAATTCTGGATTTAACAGGAAGCCAATGAAGGGAAGCCTAAACAGGAGAAATATGCTCTCTCTTTCTAGTCCCTGTCAGGACTCTTGCTGCAGCATTTTGGATTAGCTGAAGGCTTTTCATGGAGTTTTTAGGACTTCCTGATAATAATGAATTACAGTAGTCCAGCCTGGAAGTAATAAATGCATGAACTAGTTTTTCAGCGTCACTCTGAGACAGGATATTTCTAATTTTAGAGATGTTGCGCAAATGGAAGAACGCAGTCTTACATATTTGTTTAATATGTGCATTGAAGGACATGTCCTGGTCAAAAATGACTCCAAGGTTCCTCACAGCGTTACTGGAGGCCAAGGTAATGCCATCCAGAGTAAGAATCTGCTTAGATACCATATTTCTAAGCTTTTCAGGGCCGAGTACAATAACCTCAGTTTGATCTGAATTAAGAAGCAGAAAGTTAGCGGCCATCCAGGTCTTTATGTCTTTAAGACATTCCTGCAGTTTAACTCATTGGTGTGTGTTATCTGGCTTCATGGACAGATAGAGCTGGGTGTCATCTGCATAGCAGTGAAAATGTATGCTATGTCTTCTAATGATACTGCCTAAGGGAAGCATGTATAATGTAAACAGAATTGGTCCTAGCACTGAACCCTGTGGAACTCCATAATTAACCTCAGTGTGTGAAGAGGACTCTCCATTTACATGAACAAACTGGAGTCTATTAGATAGATATGATACAAACCACTGCAGCACAGTACCTGTAATACCTACAGCATGTTCTAATCGCTCTAATAGGATATTATGGTCGACAGTATCGAATGCTGCACTAAGGTCTAGCAGGACAAGCACAGAGATGAGTCCACTGTCAGAGGCCATAAGAACATCATTTGTAACCTTCACTAAAGCTGTTTCTGTGCTGTGATGAGCTCTGAAACCTGACTGAAACTCTTCAAATAAACCATTCCTCTGCAGATGATCTGTTAGCTGTTTGACAACTACTCTTTCAAGGATTTTTGATATGAAAGGAAGGTTGGAGATTGGCCTATAATTAGCTAAGACTGCTGGGTCTAGAGATGGCTTTTTGAGTAAAGGTTTAACTACAGCTAGCTTGAAGGCCTGTGGTACATAGCTGATTATTAGAGATAGGTTGATCATATTTAAGATTGAAGCATTAATTAATGGCAGGACTTCTTCGAGCAGTTTTGTAGGAATGGGGTCTAAAAGACACGTTGATGGCTTGGAGGAAGTAATTATTGAAGTTAACTCAGAAAGATCAATTGGAGAAAAAGAGTCTAACTTAACATCAATGGTACTAAGAGTAGCTGTAGATAATATTGCATCTGTGGGATGATTATTGGTAATTTTTTCTCTAATGATAAAAATTTTATTTGTGAAGAAGTTCATGAAGTCATTACTAGTTAACGTTAAAGGGATTGTTGGCTCAAAAGAGCTCTGACTTTTTGTCAGCCTGGCTACAGAGCTGAAGAGAAACCTGGGGTTGTTCTTATTTACTTCAATCAGTGATGAATAGTAAGATGTTCTGGCTTTGCGGAGGGCTTTCTTATAAAGCAGCAAACTATTTCTCCAGGCTAAATGATGATCCTCTAAATTTGTGACACGCCATTTCCTCTCCAGATTACGAGTCATCTGCTTTAGGGTACGTGTTTGAGAATTATACCACGGAGTCAGGTACTTCTGATTAGAGACCTTAGTTTTCACAGGAGCTACAGTATCCAGAGTCGTACGTAGTGAGGAGGTGAAATTATTAACAAGATAATCGACCTCTGTTGGAGCAGCGTTCAGATAGCTGCTCTGCTCTATGTTGGTACAGGGCATTGAAGATGATAACAGTGGGTGGATTATATTCTTAAACTTAGTTGCAGTGCTTTCAGAAAGACATCTACTGTGATAAAGTCTACTCTCCACCGCTGTGTAATCAATTATTGTAAATGTAAATGTTATCAGGAAATGATCAGACAGGAGAGGGTTTTCAGGAAACACTGTTAAATGTTCAGTTTCTATGCCATATGTTAAAACAAGATCTAGAGTGTGATTAAAGTGGTGGGTGGGTTCTTTTACATTTGAGAGAAACCAATTGAGTCTAATAACAGATTAAATGCCATGTTGAGGCTGTCATTTTTAGCATCTACATGGATGTTAAAATCACCCACAATAATTATTTTATCTGAGCTCAGAACTAAATCAGATAAAAAGTCTGAGAAATCAGACAGAAACTCTGTGTAAGGCCCAGGTGGACGATAGATGATAACAAGTAAGACTGGTTTCTGAGTTTCACAGCTGGGGTGGACGAGGCTAAGCATCAGGCTTTCAAATGAATTAAAAGTCTGTCTTGGTCTTTCATTAATTGATAGGCTGGTGTGAAAAATTGCTGCCACACCGCCCCCCCCCCCCCCCCCCCCCCCCCCCCGGCCTGTGCTTCGAGATTTCTGGTAGTTAGAATGACTCGGGGGTGTTGATTCATTTAAACTAACATAATCATCCTGCTGCAACCAGGTTTCTGTAAGGCAGAGTAAATCAATTTGTTGATCAATTATTAAGTCATGTACTAACAGAGACTTGGAGGAGAGAGACCTAATATTTAATAATCCACATTTCACTGTTTTACTCTTTGGTTCAGATGTGGATACTGTATTGTTCTTTCTTTGTGATTGTTTATGTTTAAGTTGTTTGTTGATGGTTTTTAGTTTGTTTTTTGTCTGTTTGGGAGCTGACACAGTCTCTATGGAGATGGGTTTTTGGGGGGGTAGCAGGAGGAGAGAAGCTGCAGAGAGGTGTGTAAGACTGCAACTCTGCTTCCTGGTCCCAACTCTGGATAGTCATATTTTGGGGGGTTTAATAAATGTGTCCATATTTCTAAAAATGAGAGCTGCTCCATCCAAAGTGGGATGGATGCCGTCTCTCCTAACAAGACCAGGTTTCCTCCAGAAGGTTTGCCAATTATCTATGAAGCCCACATCGTTTCTGGGACACCACTCAGACAGCCAGCAATTTAAGGAGAACATGCGGCTAAACATGTCACTCCTGGTCTGATTGGGGAGGGGACCAGAGAAAACTACAGAGTCCGACATTGTTTTGGCAAAGTTGCACACCGATTCAATATTGATTTTAGTGACCTCCGATTGGCGTAACCGGGTGTCATTACTGCCGACGTGAATTATGATCTTACTGAATTTACGTTTACCCTTAGCCAGCAGTTTTAAATTTCCTTCAATGTCGCCTGCTCTGGCCCCTGGAAGACAATTGACTATGGTTGCCGGTGTCTCTAGCTTCACATGTCTGAGAACACAATCACCAATTACCAGAGTTTGACCCCCGGCGGGTGTGTCGCCGAGTGGGGAAAAACGGTTAGACACATGAACGGGTTGGTGGTGTACCTGGGGCTTCTGTTTAGGACTATGCTTCCTCCTCCCCGTGACCCAGCCGCCCTCTTTCCCCAGCTGCTTGGGGTCTGCCGGGGAACAGCTAGCGGGGCCTACGCTATCTTCGGCTGCACCAGCTACAGGGGCCTGGCTAGCTATGGGTGAATGAAGGGTGCAAAGCCGAGTCTCCAATTCAGTAATCCTGGCCTCCAGCGCTGTAAATATGCTACATTTGTTACAGATATCATTACTGCTAAAGGAGGCCGAGGAGTAACTAAACATCTGACACAATGAGCAAGAAAGTGCAGGAGGGACAGGTGAAGTAGCCATGGTGCTAACGAGTCAGCTACGAGCTAAGCTAAGCTAGCGAAACAGTACAGAGACAGTGAGTGAATACTTTGGCTATAAATTAGGTAGTGAGTACACAGAAAGTGTGCTTCGGATGAAGCACGTGAAGATTATACTATGAAAAAGAATGTATTTAAAAGTTGTTAATTAAATTGCTAAGCAAATAAGCTACTCAGAAACACCACTGTGTTTGAGCAGGAACAGGAAGTGATACTGATACAGTGGGCGGGTGGGTGCAGGGCGGCTCAGCCCCAGTGCAGGGGACCTCTGGTGCATCGGCCCAACTAGGGGGCTCTCTAACTGGTGGGGAGGTTGTTATATCTTTGCAGGTGGTCTCCTCACTACAGGAGCTCACTCTGCAGATGGGGGGAGAGATATAGGAGAGGTGGAGAATGAACTCAACCTGGGTGTCTATTGTCTTGTGTAGTTTGGGAGATGATTGGATGATGGGGTGGGTGCAGTTTTCTCTGGGGTGGAGTTGGGTGAGCTGCCCCGGACTCTGTGGGGCTGGGCTGGGCAGTGCTGCTACTGCGTGCCCCGGTCCGGATGGGCCTGGGCCCCCTTGCCCTGGTGGGTTCCAGAGTGTGGGGGTGCCTACTGGGGTCAGCGGGGGAGCTGGCCCCAGGGAGGGGCCGCTTGCCCCTCCCTTTCTTCCCTCCCCATCCTCAGCTGCCTCCCTATCTGGGGCCTATCCCTATGCCTCCACTACAGTTTGCATACAAGGCGGGTGTCGGAGTGGAGGATGCCATCCTGTACCTCCTACACAGAGCCCACTCACACCTGGATGGGGGAAAAGGCACGGTCAGGATCCTGTTTCTTGACTTTTCCAGTGCCTTTAATACCATCCGGCCCTGTATGCTTCAAGAAAAACTGAACAGGATGGAGGTGGACCCCTGCCTGGTGGCTTGGCTCTCCGACTACCTCACCGACAGACCACAGTACGTCAGGCTGAAGGACATCACGTCTGACACAGTGGTCAGCAGCACAGGAGCACCACAGGGAACTGTGCTGTCCCCTCTTCTCTTCACCCTGTACACCTCTGACTTCTGCTACAACTCTGAATTATGCCATATTCAGAAGTTTGCAGACGACACAGCCATCATGGGGTGTATCTGGGATGATCAGGAAGAGGAGTACAGAAGTCTGGTGAGGAACTTTGTCGCATGGAGTCACACAAACCACCTGCAACTCAACACCTCAAAGACTAAGGAACTGGTTGTGGACTTCGGGAGGTCCAGAGAAGGTCCACTGCCGGTTCAGATAGAGGGGGAGGAGGTGGAGGTGGTCAACAAGTACAAGTACCTCGGGCTGTGGGTGGACAATAAACTGGACTGGTCATGCAACACAGAGCACCTGTATAAAAAAGCACAAAGCCGACTGTACTTCCTCAGGAGGCTGAGGTCTTTTAACATCTGCAGGAAGCTCCTGAGGATGTTTTACCAGTCGGTGGTTGCTGGAGTACTTTTCTATGCTGTGGTGTGCTGGGGGAGCAGCACAGCAAAGAGGGACTCATCCAGGCTGGAGAAACTGATCAGGAGGGCTAGCTCTGTGGTCGGCATGAAGCTGGACACTCTGGTGACAGTGGCAGAGAAAAGGACATTAAAGAAACTGCTGGACATTATGAACAATGCTGGGCATCCTCTGCACACGGCCATTAACAACCAGAAGAGTCTGTTCAGTGACAGGTTGCTTCTCCCAAAGACAAGAACTAACAGACTTAAAAACTCCTTTGTCCCACACGCCATCAGACTGTTTAACTCCTCCCTGGAGGGGAGAGGGAGGGGAAACAGGAGGACAAAGGAGGGGGGAACAACTAAGCTGTAGTGCCTCTTCACCTCACTGTACAATACCTTTTGTGCAATACTTTTGTAAATAGTCAACGGTGCAATAGACTCAATACTTGAAATGTGCAATTCACTTGTATTTTTATTTTTATTCCTATTTATTCTATTTATCCCCTTCGTATATTTTATTTATATTGTCTCTGTATTTATATATATGTGTGTGTGTGTGTGTGTGTGTGTGTGTGTGTGTATATATATATATATATATATATATATATATATATATATATATATATATATATAATATTCTGTAACTCTGTAACTTCTGTCGGTGCTGTGCTTTTTTGGAAATCGAATTTCCCAGAGGAACCCACCCGAGGGATTAATAAAGTTCTATCTAATCTAATCTAATCTATTCCCGCTCTACCACACCCACCCACACACACAGGGCTTGGGGTGCAGGTATGTCACCAGGGTGCAGGGGAGGCACTTCCCCTCTGTCCCCTTCTGGCCGCCTGTGCCTCAATTTTATTCTGGAACCTAGACATCCACATTACTCACACTCTCACATAACACATACATATAGGGCCTTGGGGGTGGGCACGTTTTACAGCATCCAGAGGATGGTCGGTGTACTCCAACCCACCTCTGGCGCTGGTGCCCTACCCTCAATTTTAAATGCATTTAGACACTAAGGGTTTTCGGGAAGAGCCGTGCTGCTCTCTGATAGGAAGCAGGAACCATGCTCTCCTGAGTTTTAAATGCACTTTAGAACAGCACACAGCAACACTACATATGAGCGGGCGTAGGGAGGTTTGAGGTCTTCACTCACCCCGGTTCTGTTAGCCGTCAGGGCTGGGGGGCTGGGAGGAGGTGCTGGCCGTCAGACTGGGGTCTGGGATGCGGGGCCTCCCTGCTACTGCAGATAAGGAGGTGGTCCGCTTGCCTCCACCCCAGAGAGAAGGATTACATCTCCTGGGTCTAGGTGCGGCTTGCCCCTCTGAGGGTGAGGGTACCTGGACCTGGGATATAGAGTATGTTTGGGGAGTGCGACTGTCTGTGCAGTGTCTATTTGTGTCTGTCTACACGTTGGGTGAGTGCCGAGTATTTGGTTGTGCATATGGGGTGGGAATGCGCGTTTGTGTCCGCGTGTGCCTGTTCGTCTGTGTCTATATGTCAGGTTGGGTCTTAGACTCAACCTCTCTGGGTACATCTCAGGCCCTCTAAAGTACGGAGGCCTATCTCCTCTCACCACACTCCCTGCTGGTGGCTGATGCCCTCAGACGTTGGTGTGTTGGTGGTCTTTGTCGTCTGGGGCTGGGCGCTCATGTATGTACCGGCTCACTCCTGGTGGCCGATTGGCGGGGCCGGGCGCCTGTGGCCCGGCTGGGCTCCTTCCGGGGGGTGGGGTGCCCTCAGGCCTCTGGCCTCTGGGCCTGAAGCTCGGTCCTCTCTGGCACAGCTGCCAGCAGAGCCCGCGGGCACGCCACTGCAACCCCCTCTGGTCTCTGCTCTGTAGCTGCGGGTTGACCTCTCCTTTGGGGCTCTACTCAGCTCTTCCCAGGAGGGTGGCACGGTCCCCCCCCCCCCTTTGGTGGTCCTCCTCGGGTCTTTGTACTCTGGGGCCTCTGGATATCTGGGGCCTGGATCTCCTCCATACCTGCTTCATGCCCTGGGGGACGGGGCTATGGCCCCCCCACACTCCCTAGCAGATCGTTACATGGAGAAACCTTTGGAATGCAAGCATTCTGATCCACACAGGTATGCACACAGGTGTACACACGAGTGTTCACAGACGCGGACTACATCTTTCTTGGCTGCTGCCTCAAAGCACATTGTGCGCTGTCTATCTTGCGTGCTGCACAATATCGTTTATTATTTAGTATCTACTGATATCTACTGCTAGCTAGTTTATTGTGATGGTGCTGTTTTTTTTTATTATGTTGCTCTTTGTTGTTTGCTTTCTCTTCTGTTTTTTTTCTCCATACAGGTGACCCAGGTGTTTTGTTTGTTTTTTTGTTTTTTTCTTTCTTCCCCCCTTTCTCACCGTCTCTTCTCCCCTCTGTTTTTCTTTCTCTCCCTCTCTTTCTTTCATTCTTTCTCCCTGTCCTATCCCCCAGTCATGTCTGTCCCGTTTGTAGCAACCGAAAATAAAATAAATTCATAATAAATTATAATAAAGGTCAATCAAATGGACCAATATGGCAAGGCCATGATGATCCACTTGATAAATCCGCTTGGCATCTTTCTTGGCCTTAAGACAACAATTCTGATGGCTAAAGATCCAAACGGGACACAAAAATAAATAAATAAATAAATAAATAAATAAATAAATAAATACATAAATAAAATATAACAGGTCACTGGAGTAAACTCTCAACCGTCACACACTTCTGTTTAATCTGTTTTCTGTTTGACGTTTATTCAGCTTTGTGAAAACCAAGGAGGAAAGCACCCGAGGGATTAATAAAGTTTTATTTAATCTAATCTAATAACTTTAATCTCAGCCAAACCGATTTCCTCTGGAACAAATAAAACACCGAAAAAAGCCAAACAATAACATTTTTAAGTTATCTGAGTGGCTTACATATCATGTTTAACCTGAGTAGACCGCAGGGGTCTGAAAACGATGAAGCCGGGAGTCCGCTGCTCTCGCCGGCTCGCGCAACCATTAAACCCCCCGGTCAGCTATCGAGCTGGTGGGTAACAGAAAACTTTGGAGCATTTTTACAAATATGTGATGTCTTGATAAACAGCAGATATTTGAAGTTTACACAGCTACATTCTCGCCTGAAAATATGTTAAAAGTTAATTTTGTGACCCAGAAAGAGTAATAAGAGTAATATTGAAACTAAGTAGCCCCTGCCATTGTTGGAAACTGGAATTGGCTGGGCCGCGCTATGAATTCTGGGATATGTTGGGCCATGAAGGATACACCCGAACCATCCTTCAAATCTGGGGGAAAAGAGGATGTATTTGTCGGATTCGGAGGAGTCTACGAATTTGGACAGCTTTCGTCGCGTCTCTGCGATGTAATCGGTCTACAAATGCGTCCTCAGGAGGATGCAGCGGACATTTTGGGACACAGCTAGAGTGAGTGGAGAAAAGATAGGAATTATATGTTGGACCAGGAAGACCAGGAAACCATGACAAAGCTTATGCTTGTATTAATGATAATATCCAAGACCAAAGGATTTGACTTGTCTGGAATCCAGTAAAATAAAATCTAAGAAAAAAATGGGTAAAATATGCAACTGAAGAAGAGCCTGTGTGAGATCTGATCTCTGCTGAAAATGAATAAAACCTTCATATTCTTTTCAAGCTTGAGATCACATGACAGTATATGAAGGGTGCAGCTCTCTCTGCAACCTTTTGTCACCTCTTGTTTTTGATCTGAGAACATGTTAGACAGGAGATGGCCATGTTGTTGGTTTTCTCTTCATACCTAATGCTTTGATCTTGTTCTATGTTTCCCTTTTACAACACTATTGGTAAATGTGCCTTTTCTCCTCTGCGGGAGCCGTAGCTTTGCAGCACCTGAATCCCACCTTCTGAATCTTAAAGGAGCGATGACAAGACTTACTGATGAGATGACCATGTTACTTCAGACCCTTCGGTCATCTAATCACTCTGTCATGTATCTCACATACTAAAAACGTGGTGTAGAGAAGCTGTAGACAGCATGTTTATTATCTGTCAGAGTTGGGAAGTAACAAAGTTAAAGTACTTCCATACTGTCCTTAAATACAATTTTCTGGTATCTGTACTTTACTTGAGTACTTTTTCCTGCCTGAACAGAAACACATGATTGGCACTCCTGTTCATTTATTAATCACCAGGGAATGTCACATAAAAAGAGATGACGTGTGCCAAAGTCAGGGATTAGAAGTGTTATTGTTGTTATTATGTTTTTGCCAAAACACCAGAGCCACTGCAGGGGTCCGTTCTTCGTACCTCGCTAAGTAAGTTAGCTGGATTTGATTGTTGACGATTTTGCGTGATCTTGGATCGTTCGGTTCTCCGAAGCTCATCCGGGACTTGCTGTCATAGCAACAGAGCCGTAAGCGTAAACCTGCTCGGGAGCAGGTTTACTTTATGTAAACAGGATTAGATCGCGGCCACACAGGTATGTCCGCTTCATTTATACGAAAGCAACAGCGATATTCCACCACTGTTTTTCCATAAATACATATTATCAATGTAACTAAAGATAATGCAGTAATTGATCCTTTCATTGATTCCATACAGATACATACAGGTCATTTCCTAAAAAAAGGGAAATGTACTATTAATCATTCTATTTCATGTATTTGATTATTACAGATGTAATTCATATTTTAGAGTAGTAATTGTAAATTACTTCGTGTAATCAAGATGGGAGACCACGGCTATAAAAGCGAAGGGGGATTTGGGAAGCCTGTCGCAGCCATGTCCTGTCCGTATACGCGAGCCACCCATTGCGGAAGGTGCAAGATTGATAAGGAGAGTTTTCAGAATTCAGCGTATATTGCGGGACAGACAGGATCCTTTAGCTCAGCGTGACAGTGTGCTCATAGAGAGATATCGATTTTCCCGTGAGGGTATTATTTACTTAACCAACTTGTTGACGAGGGCGTGCAGGACCACCACCTGTCTTTTTGTGCTCTGCCCTTTTCTTGGTTGCTGTTATAAACAAACAAACAGATTATTTCAGGGTCTCTTTCCAAGAGACTAAAAGCAATAAAAGTGATAAATATTACCATTCTGTAGAATATTCTTATATTTCACTTTTACTTGTTCCCATGTTCTAGTGGGTCCTGTTGTGGCTCTAATGTGAAAGAGGATATAATGTAATATGATATAATATGATATAGTGTAATATAATAAATTTACCCTACTGCCTACTGGTGTTGGCCAGAGGGGCCGATGGCGCGATGGTACTCAAGATGGCGCTGGAGTGACGGCAGCCTTTCCAAGTAGCTCTGCAACACCGCACCTTTTTCTTAACTTTAACTTTTTTAGACTAGGCTTTTCAAACTTTATTTCACCTTCCTCTACTTATACCTCTTAGATATAGCGATACAAGATGGATAATGCACTTTTTAAAACTTCTGGAACCAGCTCCTTCATCTATTCGAGAGCGGAGCTGCTGGCACTAAGAACAAAGGGACAGACCGGCATGCGACACAACATCCCGGCTGAGATAAAGAGGAGCTACAGAGGCTGCAAAGCTGGAGCGAGGAGAGCGGATCACCGGAGGCGATTCAAACCATCAATCCCGACAGTGATCATGGGCACCGTGAACTCGTTACAGAATAAGATTGATGAACTGTGCGCTCTGAACAACCACAGACTATACCGTGAGTGCAGCTTGTTTATCTTCACGGAGACATGGCTAACCGAGCTAACGCCGCAGGCTAACGTAGACCTAGGTGGATTCACATCCATGAGAGCCGATAGGGACACGCAGGCCAGCGGAAAAAGCAGAGGTGGGGGACTCATTGTCTACGTTAACAACAGATACTGTAACCCTGGACACGTCTCCGTTAAAGTTTCGGTATGCCGTCTGGACCTGGAGCTGCTAGCTGTTAGCTTGCGGCAATATTATCTACCTCAGGAGTTCAGTCATGTGATCTGTGTGTGTGTTTACATCCCTCCGAGGGCCGACGCAACAGCTGCCTGTGAGAAAATACACACAGTCACAGCAAGACTTCAGACACAAAACCCCGAGGCTTTCATTATTATATCTGGAGACTTTAACCATGCCACACTGGACTCTACTCTGGCTGCTTTTCACCAGTTTGTGAATTGTCCCACAAGGAGCAACAGGACAATTGACCTACTGTATGCTAATGTGAGAGATGCATACAGAGCCACCCCCCTCCCCCCACTAGGGAAGTCAGACCACAACCTGGTTTACCTACAGCCACAATACACACCCCTCGTCCAAAGGCAGCCTGTCACAACGCGCTTCATTCGGAGATGGACCCCAGAAAAGGAGGATGCTCTGAGGGACTGTTATGACACCACAGACTGGGATGTGCTCCTGAGCCCACATGGTGAGGACATAGAGGGGGCGACACACTGTCTTACAGACTACCTCAACTTTTGTGTGGACACAGTCGCCCCTGCTAAGACGGTACGGTGTTATCCTAATAACAAACCGTGGGTAACACAGGAAGTCAAAGCTGTCCTCAACATGAAGAAGAAGGCTTTCAGGAGCAAAGTGAAGGAGGAGATGAAAGCAGCACAGCAGGAGGTGAAACGCTGCCTGAGGGAAGCAAAGGACACCTACAGGAGGAAGGTGGAGCAGAAGTTGGAGAGGAACAATAGGGCTTTGGAGTTGACGTCACGCCGCAATGCATTGTGGGAGCGCAGCTCCATTTTCGGGGTCTACGAATCAAAACAAACACACTGTGTTGGAACGACGACGACAAGAAACATGCTTAAAAGCAGCTCAAAAGAAAACGGACGGTATAGAGACCGATTGCGTCCAGAAGCGAAGCAGCGGTACTTGAAAAAAATAGAGTGCATCGCAAATCTGGACCCATTTGAAATACGGCAGTGGAGTAAAGACCCAGACGACTTACCGCCACTGTCCTACCCCGATATCTTCACGTATCTTGTTTGTGGAGTAAGCGCTTACACAGCGAACCAGTTTCGTAATTACAAGTCACTGTAATTACAAATGGCTGGGTGCAAGATTTGGCTATTTTCAAGCCGCCAAACTCTGAGTACGTCGTCAAAGTAAGTCAGCTGGAGTGCACCGAGTGAAATAGCCATTTTCCACCCCCCACCATAATTAATGTTACACATTTATCATTTAACTGCTAAAATATCGTTATCATATTATATGCCCATAATTGTAAAGTACATGCAAGTTAACACATTGATAATTATTAACGCCAATTTGTGTCCTTCCTGTCTCATTTCATTTATTGTCTTTACATCAACCAATCAAGTCACTCCATTCTATGTTTGATCGCAATTTCTATAACTTCTGAGACCACCAACGATGATATTATTCAGCTATAAAGTGTGATGTGAACATATTTAGAACTTACCGGAATGAAAATGTCTTGAGCACACCAACTGATATCTGGAGACGTAACAGAACTTGATATCAGCTCGTCTCACGGCTGCTATCCAGGCTAGACGCCTTCGTTTGGTAATATCCGATACATGAGCTCCTTCATGTTGCTTCCAGGTTGGGAAAGCATAAAAAGACAATCCAAACTTATTCCCGTGCCGGTCGTAAGATCGAACATTGCAGCCGACCGCACAGCAAGTACGAACCATGGCTATGCTTTCGCTCCTTACTTAGACCCCCAAAATGGCGGATCGGGCCAAAATCCTTTCCACGCCCACCCCCGTGACATCACGCTCCAAAGCCCTATATGAGGGAGGTCTGGAATGGTGTGAAAACCATCACATGCCACAACACCAAGAAAAGCACAGTGGGGGGGGGGGGACTGTGGAGAAGGCAAACGAACTCAACAACTTCTTCAACAGGTTTGACCAGCCCACAACCCCCCCACCCTCACCCTCACCTTTACTACAGAGTCCTCTCCCCACTCCCCTACCTCCCTCGCTTCCCCCCCTTCCTGACACCATGACACCCCCCTCCTCCAATCCCTCTCTCAGCAGCAAGACATCTCCCCCCCTCCCCTCCTCCCAAACATCTCCCAGTGTCACAGTGGATCAGGTCAGGAGACAACTGAGGAAGCTTCGCCCCAGAAAGGCAGCAGGCCCAGACAAGGTGTGTCCTAGGATGCTAAAGGTGTGTGCTGCTGAACTTGGGGAGCCGCTACAACGAGTCTTCAATCTCAGTCTGCGACTGGGGAGAGTGCCCGCCCTATGGAAGACATCCTACATCGTCCCGGTCCCCAAAAGGAACCGGCCCAATGAGCTGAATGACTTCCGACCGGTGGCACTGATGTCACATCTTATGAAGACTCTAGAGCGGCTCTTCCTCATCCTCCTCCGACCACAGGTACAACATGCCCAGGACCCACTACAGTTTGCATACAAGGCGGGTGTCGGAGTGGAGGATGCCATCCTGTACCTCCTGCATAAAGCCCACTCACACCTGGATGGGGGAAAAGGCACGGTCAGGATCCTGTTTCTTGACTTTTCCAGTGCCTTTAATACCATCCGGCCCTGTATGCTTCAGGAAAAACTGAACAGGATGGAGGTGGACCCCTGCCTGGTCGCTTGGATCTCCGACTACCTCACCGACAGACCACAGTACGTCAGGCTGAAGGACATCACGTCTGACACAGTGGTCAGCAGCACAGGAGCACCACAGGGAACTGTGCTGTCCCCTCTTCTCTTCACCCTGTACACCTCTGACTTCTGCTACAACTCTGAATTATGCCACATTCAGAAGTTTGCAGATGACACGGCCATCATGGGGTGTATCTGGGATGATCAGGAAGAGGAGTACAGAAGTCTGGTGAGGAACTTTGTCGCATGGAGTCACACAAACCACCTGCAACTCAACACCTCAAAGACTAAGGAACTAGTTGTGGACTTCGGGAGGTCCAGAGAAGGTCCACTGCCGGTTCAGATAGAGGGGGAGGAGGTGGAGGTGGTCAACACGTGCAAGTACCTCGGGCTGTGGGTGGACAATAAACTGGACTGGTCATGCAACACAGAGCACCTGTATAAAAAAGCACAAAGCCGACTGTACTTCCTCAGGAGGCTGAGGTCTTTTAACATCTGCAGGAAGCTCCTGAGGATGTTTTACCAGTCGGTGGTTGCTGGAGTACTTTTCTATGCTGTGGTGTGCTGGGGGAGCAGCACAGCAAAGAGGGACTCATCCAGGCTGGAGAAACTGATCAGGAAGGCTGGCTCTGTGGTCGGCATGAAGCTGGACACTCTGGTGACAGTGGCAGAGAAAAGGACACTAAAGAAACTGCTGGACATTATGAACAATGCTGGGCATCCTCTGCACACGGCCATTAACAACCAGAAGAGTCTGTTCAGTGACAGGTTGCTTCTCCCCAAGACAAGAACTAACAGACTTAAAAACTCCTTTGTCCCACACGCCATCAAACTGTTTAACTCCTCTCTGGAGGGGAGAGGGAGGGGAGACAGGGGGACAAAGGAGGGGGGAACAACTAAGCTGTAGTGCCTCTTCACCTCACTGTACAATACCTTGTGCAATACTTTTTGTAAATAGTCAATGGTGCAATAGACCTCAATACTTGAAATGTGCAATTCACTTGTATTTTTATTTTTTATTCCTATTTATTCTATTTGTCCCCTTCGTATATTTTATTTATATTTGTCTCTGTATTTATATATGTATGTGTATGTGTGTGTGTGTATATATATATATATATATAATATTCTGTAACTGTAACTTCTGTCGGTGCTGTGCTTTTTGGAAATCGAATTTCCCAGAGGAACCCATCCGAGGGATAAATAAAGTTTTATCTTATCTTATATGGCAGCCTCGCTTCTGTCAGTCTGTCCCAGGGCAGCTGTGGCTACAACCGTAGCTTATCTCCACCAGTGTGTGAATGTGAGAGTGAATGAATAGTGGCATTGTAAAGCGCTTTGGGTGCCTTGAAAAGCGCTATATAAATCCAATCCATTATTATTATTATCATTTGTAGGAGCCATATGAGCTGTTCCTTTTCTGACTAAGTGGGTTGGTTTAAATGGACTCACTGTATTGGTGCATGGGTGTTGGGCGTGTCTCATGGGTGTGGTAGATAATAAATGTGGTTGCACTCATCTGTTCACTTCACCTGATGTTGATGAGCAGAAAGGTAGGGTGAGCACGAGGCAAAACTTTCTGTTGACCGCAACTTGAGCGCAACTTGAATGATTTGATATATTTGACTGTAACTTGATGGTGTTTGTATATTTGAGTACTAATTGATGCCATAGACCAGGTTGTAATTTGACATAATAGTTAGTGCAGTTATTGATAAGTTGCAGTTATTTGTTTGTGCAATCTGTGCGTTTGTTTAGTAGTTAATCCTATGTGCCGATGTATATATTGGACGGTTGCATGTGGAAATAAAGGAGCAAATGATACAGAAGCGTATGGTATGCGTTTATTGTTACGCGTCATCAGGGTCCTCATGTTTAGCCTGCCGCGGCCATTGGTTGGCTGCAAAGGCTTTGGAGAATCAGATTGAAAGACTTCAAACAGAACGTCACACTAAGATTAATAAAATTAAAAAGGTCATAAAGATTATTAAAGAATTAAAGCAATTTGAAGATAATGTTTCCACTGTTCAGACTCAGTTAGAGAATTTGTCTGTGTTGCTTAATGAGGCAACTCATCTGCAAGAAACCTTGCTTCCCTTGCTTCCTCAAGAAGAGCAAGAAAAACAAACTGCTTGGTTTATAAGTGTGCGAGCACATAATACTGAGTTCATGGAAGAGATAAAGAAATGGCTTCATGATGCAAAGGGAAACCCTCAGAGCAAAAATCAGGTGTCTGAGCTTGATTTGCCACATATAAATCCACCTAGTGTTGAGTCTTCTAATGTACACTCAACAAAAATATAAACGCAACACTTTTGTTACTGCTCCCATTCCCCATGGGATGGACGTAGAGACCTAAAATTCATTCCAGATACACAATATAACCATCCCTCCCAAACAGTGGTCACAAATCAGTCCAAATGTGTGGTAGTGGGCACATCTGCTATATTGAGATAATCCATCCCACCTCACAGGTGTGCCACATCAGGATGCTGATCTGACTTCATGAGTAGTGCACAGGTGTACCTCAGACTGCCCACAACAAAAGGCCACCCTGGAATGTGCAGTTTCGTCTCACAGCAAAATGCCACAGATGCCACAAGCAATGAGGGAGCGTGCAATTGGCATGCTGACAGCAGGAATGTCAACCAGATCTGTCGCCTGTGCATTGAATGTTCATTTCTCAACCATAAGCCGTCTCCACAGGCGTTTCAGAGAATATGGCAGCACATCCAACCGGCCTCACAACCGCAGACCTCGTGTAACCACACCAGCCCAGGACCTCCACATCCAGCAGGTTCACCTCCAAGATCGTCTGAGACCAGCCACCCAGACAGCTGCTGGAACAATTGGTTTGCACAACCAAACAATTTCTGCACAAACTGTCAGAAACCGTCTCAGGGACGCTCAACTGCATGCCTGTCGTCCTCATCGGGGTCTTGACCTGACTCCAGCTCGTCGCCGTAACAGACTTGTGTGGGCAAATGCTCACATTCGATGGCGTCTGACACGTTGGAGAGGTGTGCGCTTCACGGATGAATCATGGTTCACATTGTTCAGGGCAGATGGCAGCTGAGAATGTCCCAGTTCTTGCATGGCCGGCATACTCACCGGACATGTCACCCATTGAGCATGTTCGGGATGTGCTTGACCGGCGTATACGACAGCGTGTACCAGTTCCCACGAATATCCAACAACCTTGCACAGCCATTGAAGTGGAGTGGACCAACATTCCACAGGCCACAATTGACAATCTGATAGACTCCATGCGACAATGTGTTGCACTGCATGAGGCAAATGGTGGTCACACCAGATACTGACCGGTTCTGGGTCCCCAGACCCCCAATAGCGCAAAAAACTGCACATTCCAGGGTGGCCTTTTGTTGTGGGCAGTCTGAGGTACACCTGTGCACTACTCATGATGTCAGATCAGCATCCTGATGTGGCACACCTGTGAGGTGGGATAGATTATCTCAATATAGCAGATGTGCCCACTACCACACATTTGGACTGATTTGTGACCACTGTTTGGGAGGGATGGTTATATTGTGTATCTGGAATGAATTTTAGGTCTCTACGTCCATCCCATGGGGAATGGGAGCAGTAACAAAGGTGTTGCGTTTATATTTTTGTTGAGTGTATTACCTGCTGGAAATGGTTCTGGTGCTTCTAGGCACTCTGGGAATGTTGGTAAAGGTGCTGCGATAGATGATGTTAAACCAAGTGATAGCGTCTCTAATGTTGGAAACAAAAGTTGTAGGAAAGGTAAATCATCACTCAGTGGCTCAATGGTTTCATCTGCCTTGTCAGCACACATAATGGCAGAAGCTGACATGGCTGCCCTTCTTGTTCGACAGAGGTTGTTGAAAGAAAAGCATGCTTTGGAAGAACAAGAAATACACTTAAGAAAAGAAAGGAACTGCTTGACTTAGAAACTGAAATAGCAGCCTCAGTAGCAAAGGTGAATGTTTTAAAAACTTCTGAAATGTCCCGAGTCTCAAGTGCTGTTAATGTTAAATCAGATGGAATGAATTTGTATTTAGAACGAGAGCAGGGGCGTTTAGGTGTTTTAAATCCTAATGCTCCGACGTTCAAACCTGTGTTACCAGAGCAACCATATCAGGGTGTTGATGCAAGTCATCATCAAGCGTAGGTATTGGATGTAAGGCCCAAGGTTAAAAATACTTTTCAGCCCAAGGTCGTTTCATTGGAAAAGTCAGAAACGAAGTTACATCAAGTATTTCCAGGTGTAGTTTCAACTAGTCAGATGATGTCGCAGTCTCACGCACAATCAAAACCTCTTACACATACTGTGCAAGGTAGTGAGGGTCATGATCATCTAGTCACAGTTTTGAAGAAACAAAATGAAGTTACAACTTTATTAGCTGAGCAGCAGTCTGTTTTTGCTACCAAGGCGTGACATTCAGTTATTTCATGGTGATCCTTTGCAATATCAAACATTTATGAGAGCTTTTGAGCACATGGTGGAGAGACAAACTCACAGTGCTAAGGATTGTTTATATTTTCTCGAGCAATATACTAGAGGCCATCCCAGAGAAATGGTCCGAAGCTGTCAGTATATGCCTGCTGAGTATGGATATGCTAAAGCTAAATCTTTGCTCCAGGAGAACTTTGGCAATTCGCTGAAAATTGCTGCTGCCTACATTGAAAGGGTCAGTAAATGGCCACCTATAAAATCTGATGATGTGAAGGCTTTGCAGGAATATGGGTTTTTATTAAGGCAATGTTGTAATGCAATGGGAGACGTTGAGTCCTTGCATGAGTTGGATGTCTCTGCTAATATGCAAGCAGTTATAAAAAAGTTGCCTTATAAGTGGAGGAATGTTGTCTGCGATCTGCAGGAGAGGTTTCAACGTAAAGTGGTTTTTTGCGATGTTGTTGAGTTTGTCGAAAGGCAAGTTAAGATCGCAAGTGACCCGTTGTTTGGAGATATACAGGATCCTCCAACAGCCATCAGAAAAGAGGCGAGGAATGATAAGTCTCAATTTTACCCTAAGGCTAAGCGGAGTAGTTTTACTACTACAGTGGCCAAAGTGGAAGGGAAGATTGAGCCAGCATTGAGGCGAGAGAGTGGTTCAGTTGTGACCAAGGTTTGCTTGTTTTGTGGAGCAGGGCATATGTTGGATTTGTGTCCTTTGTTTGAAAGAAAGTTGCACTGTGAAAGATTATCTTTTTTGAAAGAGAATGGTGTGTGTTTTGGTTGTCTGCGCATTGGGCACAGAAGCAGGGACTGTAGGAAACGTCTCTTGTGTAAAGTTTGTAATCAGAAACACCCCACACTCTTACATATCCACTCCAAGCAGAGGGAAAGTGTTGCAGTGCAAACTATAGGAGGGGGAGAACCACCAGATGAAGGTCCTTCATGTGCTGTGCAAAGCAGTGGTGTTACTGGGGCCGGTGAGCAAAATAGTGCTCTGTCCATAATACCAGTTAGAATGAAGTCAAAGAAAGGTAATCAGTCACTGATAATCTATGCTTTTCTAGATCCTGGGAGCTCAGCTTCATTTTGTACTGAAGGGCTCATGAATAGGTTGAATCTTTCAGGAAGGAAAACTGGCATTCTTTTGCGGACAATGGGTCAGGAGAAAATGGTCAGTAGCTATGTGGTTTCAGATTTGGAAGTAGCTGGTTTGGATTTTGATCACTACTGTGACTTGCCTGACTTATTTACTCAGAAAAGCATGCCTGTTCATCAACGTAATATTCCCCGACAGGAAGATCTCGCCACATTTGCGCCATATTAAGATACTGGAGATAAATTCCGGGGTAGACCTGTTGATCGGGACCAATGTGCCCAAGGCTTTAGAGCCATGGGAGGTTGTTAGAAGTCAGTTTTGAGGTCCCTATGCAGTAAAAACTATGCTGGGTTGGACGGTGAATGGTCCTCTCAGAGAGGATTGTAAGACTGACATTTTTGATGTGAGTGTCAATAGGATTTCCGTGGCAAGATTGGATGAGCTGTGGGAACGTCAAATGAAGGCTGATTTTCCAGAATGTACTCAGGATGAGCAGTTTGCTTTGTCTAGAGAAGATCAGCAGTTTATGAAGTCAGTGATGGACTCGGTTAAGTTGGTTGATGGTCATTACACCATTGGTTTACCTTTTAGGTGCAATCGGGTAAAAATGTCAAATAATAGGAAGGCTGTAGAACAGCGAGCTATGAGCCTTAAACGGATGTTTGTCAAGGATGATTCCTGGTTGTCAGGGCCAAAGTTTCTTGCCAAACCAGAAATTAATTGGCCAGTGAACCTTGAATTTGGGAAGATCTCTTCAAATGATCCAGAAATTAAAATGGACATTGTGGTTCATGCTGTTGATGCAAATGAACACAAGAGTGCATCAATCAGGGACATCAAGAAGGCTTACAGAAAGCTGGCTTTGCAGTTACACCCCGACAGAAACCAAGACGACCCGCAAGCCCTGGACAAGTTTGCAGATTTGGGGGCAGCCTATGAGGTCCTCTCAGATAAGGAGAAAAGGAAACGGTATGACGTGTATGGAGAGTATGGGCTCAAAGAGGGTCACCACAGCTCTCACAGCGATATCTTCTCCAGCTTCTTTGGTGACTTTGGGTTCATGTTTGGTGGCAACCGACAGCAACAGGACAGGAATATTCCCAGAGGAAATGACATAATACTGGACCAGGAGATTACACTGGAAGAAGTGTACTCTGTGAACTTTCTGGGTGGCAAACATGAGTTGAAAGAGGCAGTGGAAGGATGGAATCAGGCACAGATTCATGAGATGCTGCTGCAAAAGGGCATAAAGTGGATTTTTAATCCCCCTGCTGGTTCCCATCATGGCGGTGTTTGGGAACGTCTCATAAGGTCTGTCAGGAAGGTGTTAAATTCCATTTTGAAAGGGCAGAATTTGGACGAAGAAGGCCTTTGTACAGTTCTTTGTGAGGCAGAGGCTATTGTGAACAGTAGGCCAATAACCAAAGCCTCTACTGATCCTAATGATTTGGAGGCCTTGACTCCTAACAATCTGTTGCTGCTTAAGACCAACCCATTGATACCACCAGGAGTGTTTCAGAAGGGGGACGTGTATGGAAGACGTCGATGGAGGCAAGTACAATACATGTCTGACCTGTTCTGGAAGCGCTGGGTTAAGGAGTACCTGCCCCAGCTTCAAGAGCGTCAGAAGTGGCAGAGAATCGGACGGAACTTCATTCCTGGGGATGTGGTTATCGTTGTCGATGATTCTGCGCCTCGTAACTCTTGGGTGACTGGAAGGATTGTGGAAGCAATTTCTGACAGTAAAGGACTTGTACGTCAGGTTCATGTTAAAACAAAGACTGGTTGTTTGGACAGGCCGATCACTAAAGTGTGTCTTCTACAGGAAGCAGAAGAGTCATGAAGATTGACTTTTACCAAATGTTTGTTTGTATTAATGTGTATTGGTTTATTTTGAATTAAAATTGTATCTTTGAATGTTTGATAAAGGCATAAAAAGACAATCCAAACTTATTCCCGTGCCGGTCGTAAGATCGAACATTGCAGCCGACCGCACAGCAAGTACGAACCATGGCTATGCTTTCGCTCCTTACTTAGACCCCCAAAATGGCGGATCGGGCCAAAATCCTTTCCACGCCCACCCCCGTGACATCACGCTCCAAAGCCCTATATGAGGGAGGTCTGGAATGGTGTGAAAACCATCACATGCCACAACACCAAGAAAAGCACAGTGGGGGGGGGGGACTGTGGAGAAGGCAAACGAACTCAACAACTTCTTCAACAGGTTTGACCAGCCCACAACCCCCCCACCCTCACCCTCACCTTTACTACAGAGTCCTCTCCCCACTCCCCTACCTCCCTCGCTTCCCCCCCTTCCTGACACCATGACACCCCCCTCCTCCAATCCCTCTCTCAGCAGCAAGACATCTCCCCCCCTCCCCTCCTCCCAAACATCTCCCAGTGTCACAGTGGATCAGGTCAGGAGACAACTGAGGAAGCTTCGCCCCAGAAAGGCAGCAGGCCCAGACAAGGTGTGTCCTAGGATGCTAAAGGTGTGTGCTGCTGAACTTGGGGAGCCGCTACAACGAGTCTTCAATCTCAGTCTGCGACTGGGGAGAGTGCCCGCCCTATGGAAGACATCCTACATCGTCCCGGTCCCCAAAAGGAACCGGCCCAATGAGCTGAATGACTTCCGACCGGTGGCACTGATGTCACATCTTATGAAGACTCTAGAGCGGCTCTTCCTCATCCTCCTCCGACCACAGGTACAACATGCCCAGGACCCACTACAGTTTGCATACAAGTGGAGGATGCCATCCTGTACCTCCTACACAGAGCCCACTCACACCTGGATGGGGGAAAAGGCATGGTCAGGATCCTGTTTCTTGACTTTTCCAGTGCCTTTAATACCATCCGGCCCTGTATGCTTCAGGAAAAACTGAACAGGATGGAGGTGGACCCCTGCCTGGTCGCTTGGATCTCCGACTACCTCACCGACAGACCACAGTACGTCAGGCTGAAGGACATCACGTCTGACACAGTGGTCAGCAGCACAGGAGCACCACAGGGAACTGTGCTGTGCCCTCTTCTCTTCACCCTGTACACCTCTGACTTCTGCTACAACTCTGAATTATGCCACATTCAGAAGTTTGCAGATGACACGGCCATCATGGGGTGTATCTGGGATGATCAGGAAGAGGAGTACAGAAGTCTGGTGAGGAACTTTGTCGCATGGAGTCACACAAACCACCTGCAACTCAACACCTCAAAGACTAAGGAACTAGTTGTGGACTTCGGGAGGTCCAGAGAAGGTCCACTGCCGGTTCAGATAGAGGGGGAGGAGGTGGAGGTGGTCAACACGTGCAAGTACCTCGGGCTGTGGGTGGACAATAAACTGGACTGGTCATGCAACACAGAGCACCTGTATAAAAAAGCACAAAGCCGACTGTACTTCCTCAGGAGGCTGAGGTCTTTTAACATCTGCAGGAAGCTCCTGAGGATGTTTTACCAGTCGGTGGTTGCTGGAGTACTTTTCTATGCTGTGGTGTGCTGGGGGAGCAGCACAGCAAAGAGGGACTCATCCAGGCTGGAGAAACTGATCAGGAAGGCTGGCTCTGTGGTCGGCATGAAGCTGGACACTCTGGTGACAGTGGCAGAGAAAAGGACACTAAAGAAACTGCTGGACATTATGAACAATGCTGGGCATCCTCTGCACACGGCCATTAACAACCAGAAGAGTGTTCAGTGACAGGTTGCTTCTCCCCAAGACAAGAACTAACAGACTTAAAAACTCCTTTGTCCCACACGCCATCAAACTGTTTAACTCCTCTCTGGAGGGGAGAGGGAGGGGAGACAGGGGGACAAAGGAGGGGGGAACAACTAAGCTGTAGTGCCTCTTCACCTCACTGTACAATACCTTGTGCAATACTTTTTGTAAATAGTCAATGGTGCAATAGACCTCAATACTTGAAATGTGCAATTCACTTGTATTTTTATTTTTTATTCCTATTTATTCTATTTATCCCCTTCGTATATTTTATTTATATTTGTCTCTGTATTTATATATGTGTGTGTATGTGTGTGTGTGTATATATATATATATAATATTCTGTAACTGTAACTTCTGTCGGTGCTGTGCTTTTTGGAAATCGAATTTCCCAGAGGAACCCATCCGAGGGATTAATAAAGTTTTATCTTATCTTATATGGCAGCCTCGCTTCTGTCAGTCTGTCCCAGGGCAGCTGTGGCTACAACCGTAGCTTATCTCCACCAGTGTGTGAATGTGAGAGTGAATGAATAGTGGCATTGTAAAGCGCTTTGGGTGCCTTGAAAAGCGCTATATAAATCCAATCCATTATTATTATTATCATTTGTAGGAGCCATATGAGCTGTTCCTTTTCTGACTAAGTGGGTTGGTTTAAATGGACTCACTGTATTGGTGCATGGGTGTTGGGCGTGTCTCATGGGTGTGGTAGATAATAAATGTGGTTGCACTCATCTGTTCACTTCACCTGATGTTGATGAGCAGAAAGGTAGGGTGAGCACGAGGCAAAACTTTCTGTTGACCGCAACTTGAGCGCAACTTGATTGATTTGATATATTTGACTGTAACTTGATGGTGTTTGTATATTTGAGTACTAATTGATGCCATAGACCAGGTTGTAATTTGACATAATAGTTAGTGCAGTTATTGATAAGTTGCAGTTATTTGTTTGTGCAATCTGTGCGTTTGTTTAGTAGTTAATCCTATGTGCCAATGTATATATTGGACGGTTGCATGTGGAAATAAAGGAGCAAATGATACAGAAGCGTATGGTATGCGTTTATTGTTGCGCGTCATCAGGGTCCTCATGTTTAGCCTGCCGCGGCCATTGGTTGGAGTAGCCGCAACATCATTATTAAATTACTTACGAGTTTAATTTGTCAGCAACTTCCAGGTCTCCCTTGAAAAAGAGGTTTTTAATCTCAATGGGATCTTCCTGGTTAAATAAAGGTTAATAAATAAATAAAACTTTCTGCCAGCCCTCTCTCCTTGCAGCATTTGCAGTGTTCCCTTGCGTTTTAATTAAACTCTGAAACTCCTGAAATCCCTCAATCAGGAGTTCTTGCTCTGCTGCCGAAAAATACTGAGCGCGCTCCTTCGACATTTTCGCCGACCAATCAAAGGGTTGCCGATCAATGTTTCTACTATCGATGAGTAGCCCCTTTTAAGCCACCCAGTGATCTCACATTACTTCATCCAGCTATACTAATCGTCAACAACAGATGTGTTCGGAGAACCGGAATAGCGAGCTCAAAGTTGGCGCGATGATTTGATCTTGGATGTAGTAAGCGAGGTACGAAGAACAGACCCCAGGTGTCCCTAAGTTGCAGTACTTCAGCATCTAGCTAGCCCTACAGAGGAGGAGCGACCATAAAGGGAGTGACATTTTTAAGTGTCAGGTCATTTCAAATGTAACGTTTCTTTCAGCTCTACAAACATCAACAAACACACAAACTGTGTGCAGTTTGTCTCACAGTGTGTTGCAGCTAAAGTGCAGCTTCTGGATTTCACAGGGAGAGAAAAGAAAGAGCGCGAGCTTCACTCAGAGATGGAGAAAGATGAGAACGACAGGCAGACTAACTGTTGTCACTCACAGGTCAGTGCAGGATAAACAGGTTAGTTTGCTGCACTGTGATGGGTTTAAAGTAAAGAACAGTGACTGCTGCACAGCGGCTGTGTTTCGTGGTCACAGTTAGCTCACAGCAGGGGCGATTTTAGCCCATTTTTGGGGGGTGCTGAAGCAAAATAAATAAATAAATAACCCCAAAATAAATCAAAGCACCCCCACAGATTTCTTACTTTTTTTGACAATATTTGCTGTTTGTGTGACACACTACTAAAAATATAAAAAGCACAAAGTACTTGGTTGAGACGTAACATTTTAACAACAAAAGTATAGAAATCCCCCCTCCTAAAATGGCTTGTTCCAGCTCACCTCTCCCCTACTCTGACTCTAGTGCTCTAGTGGCTGAGATGCCGCTGAGCGGAGGTGTAAGAGCCTGGCTTAAAACAGGACATATTAGCTGCATTTAACCTTCAGTTACTCTTTATATAGTTGGTAGGAGTCAGACCATGTTTCTTTTTAGCTGAAAAACATTACACCAGGTAACCTGCAGTGTTGAAAACATGTTTTCCGACAATGTTTGCTGCCCTACAATCCTACAGTCCTGCTCTGTAGTAAAATCAGCGACATTTCATTGTCCTGTTGCTCCCATTGAAATGTATACAGCCTATTTAAAATCTAAAACTTAAAATTGTTCGTAGCCTGCTGTTGTTACCACTGTCCTGTCCTGAAATGGATACTAACTAGCTAACTGACTGGATGCCCATTAACCTTAGAACACCTGTTGTGTGTGTGTGTGTGTGTGTGTGTGTGTGTGTGTGTGTGTGTGTGTGTGTGTGTGTGTGTGTGTGTGTGTGTGTGTGTGTGTACAGAGAGACTGCCAGGTTCATAATGGATATAAGAAAGTTTTTTCAAAAAAAGGAGCCACATTAACACAATAATGTTGGATCAGTGTTTCAATATTTATCTTTTATTAGATGTTCATGTGGTTTGGTTATTTGCCTTTTGGTTGAAAGTACACTGAGAGAGGACTTTTTCATTAGTGATCTTAATAGTATTTTTTTCATATTAATGTAATATTTCATCTATCCATCCATCTTCATCCGCTTTGTCCGGGGCCGGGTCGCGGGGGCAGCAGCCTAAGCAAAGAGGCCCAGACCTCCCTCTCCCCAGCCACCTCCTCCAGCTTATCCGGGGGAATACCAAGGCGTTCCCAGGCCAGCCGAGAGATATAATCTCTCCAGCGTGTCCTGGGTCTGCCCCGGGGCCTCCTCCCGGTGGGACATGCCCGGAACACCTCACCCAGGAGGCGCCCAGGGGGCATCCTTGTCAGATGCCCGAACCACCTCAGCTGGCTCCTTTCGATGTGGAGCAGCAGCTGCTCTACTCTGAGCCCCTCCCGGATGGCCGAACTTCTCACCCTATCTCTAAGGGAGAGGCCAGCCACCCTTCGGAGGAAGCTCATTTCTGCCGCTTGTATCCGCGATCTCGTTCTTTCGGTCACTACCCACAGCTCGTGGCCATAGGTGAGGGTAGGGACGTAGATCGACCGGTAAGTTGAGAGCTTCGCTTTTACACTCAGCTCCCTCTTCACCACGACGGACCGGTGCAGCGTCCGCATTACTGCAGCTGCAGCCCCAATCCGTCTGTCGATCTCCGGCTCCCTTCTCCCATCACTCGCGAACAAGACCCCGAGATACTTGAACTCCTCCACTTGGGGCAGGAACTCATCCCCGACCCGGAGTGGGCACTCCACCCTTTTCCGGCTGAGAACCATGGCCTCAGATTTGGAGGTGCTGATCCTCATTCCCGCTGCTTCACACTCGGCTGCGAACCGTTCCAGTGCGAGCTGGAGGCCCTCACCCGATGAAGCCAACAGAACCACATCATCTGCAAAAATCAGAGATGAGATTCTGAGGCCACCAAAGCGAAAGCCCTCCGCCACTTGGCTGCGCCTAGAAATCCTGTCCATAAAAATTATGAACAGAACCGGAGACAAAGGGCAGCCCTGGCGGAGCCCATCACCCACCGGGAACGAGTCCGACTTATTGCCGGCAATGCGAACCATGCTCTTGCAACGGTTGTATAGGGATCGAATGGCCCGTAGCAATGGGCCAGACACCCCATATTCCCGCAACACCTCCCACAGGACACCCCGAGGGACACGGTCGAATGCCTTCTCCAAGTCCAAGTCTGACAGACGCCAGGTGGTCAGACTGGGCAGCATCACCTCATCCCCCATCACACTGAACACTGGTGCTCCACAGGGGTGTGTACTGAGCCCTCTCCTGTACTCACTCTACACCTACGACTGCACGGCCACTAACAACTCCAACATCATTGTAAAGTTTGCGGACGACACTACAGTGGTGGGTCTTATCACCAACGGTGATGAGACGGCTTACAGGGAGGAGGTCAGCGCCCTGACCCACTGGTGTCAAGACAACCATCTCACCCTCAACGTCGCAAAGACAAAGGAGTTGATAGTGGACTTCCGGAGGTGCAGAGAAGTACACACCCCCATCACCATCAACGGCGCTGCTGTGGAGAGAGTGAGCAGCTTCCGGTTCCTTGGAGTACATCTGGCTGAGGATCTTACGTGGTCAGTACACACAAACAAAACAGTGAAGAAGGCGCAGCAGCGCCTCTTCTTTCTCAGGAGACTGAAAAGATTCGGCATGAGCCCCCGCATCCTCAGGACCTTCTATCACTGTGCCATTGAGAGCATCCTCACTGGATGCATCACCACCTGGTATGGCAACAGCACCGCCTACAACTGCAAAGCTCTCCAGCGAGTAGTGCGGTGCTCTGAACGGATAATTGGAGGTGAGCTTCCCTCCCTCCAAGACATCTACAGGAAGCGGTGCCTGAGGAAAGCGGGGAGGATCATCAAGGACTCCAGTCACCCCAGCCATAAACTGTTCAGACTACTTCCATCAGGAAGGAGGTTCTGCAGCATCCGGTCCCGTACCAGCAGACTGAGAGACAGCTTCTTCCATCAGGCCATCAGACTGCTGAACACGTCATAGACACCTCAGCTTCACTACTGGAACTTTAACATTATGCACTCCACACTGTATATAAATGCCACTTGTTTTGCACATATTCAACTCTGTATATTTTATTATTATTATTATTTTTTTTTTTTTTTTTTTTTTTTTTACTATTTAATTTGTAAAAATGTGTATACACACACACACACACACACACACACACACACACACACACACACACACACACACACGTAGGAAAATATTTAGTATACACATCCAGAAATGCATACACTATTATATATTGTACATATATTTATTAGTTTCAGGTTGGCCATTCTTGTATTTTGCTCGTTTGTGTTGTTGTGTTTGCACATCTCTGTTGCTTGTGGGGCTCGCACACAAGAATTTCACTCGCATGTGCTGTGCCAGTGTGCCTGCACATGTGATGTGACAATAAAAGTGATTTGATTTGATTTGATTTGATTTGAAGTCCACAAAACACATGTAGACTGGTTGGGCAAACTCCCATGCACCCTCGAGTATCCTGGAGAGGATAAAGAGCTGGTCCAGTGTTCCGCGACCAGGACGAAAACCGCATTGTTCCTCCTGTATCCGAGGTTCGACTAACGGACGAACTCTCCTTTCCAGCACCCTGGCATAGACTTTCCCAGGGAGGCTGAGGAGTGTGATCCCCCTGTAGTTGGAACACACCCTCCGGTCCCCTTTCTTAAAGATGGGGACCACCACCCCGGTCTGCCAGTCCACAGGTACTGCCCCTGATCTCCACGCAACATTGCAGAGGCGTGTCAACCAGGACAGCCCTACAACGTCCAGAGCCTTCAGGAACTCGGGGCGGACCTCATCAACACCAGGGGCTCTGCCACCAAGGAGTTGTTTAACTGCCTCAGTGACCTCGCCCCCGGAAATTGGCGAGTCATTCCCCTCATCCCCAGACTCTGCTTCCTCCTCGGAAGACGTGTCAGTGGGATTAAGGAGGTCTTCGAAGTATTCCTTCCACCGCCTGACAATTTTCTCAGTCGACGTCAGCAGCACTCCGCCAGCACTATACACAGTGCAGGTAGAGCACCGCTTTCCCCTCCTGAGACGTCTGACGGTTTGCCAGAATCTCTTCGAGGCAGTCCGAAAGTCTTTTTCCATGGCCTCTCCAAACTCCTCCCACACTCGAGTTTTTGCTTCAGCCACTGCCCGAGCCGCATTCCGCTTGGCCTGTCGATACCTGTCGGCTGCCTCCGGAGTCCCACAGGCTAACCAAGCCCGATAGGACTCCTTCTTCAGCCTGGTGGCTCCCTTCACCTCTGGTGTCCACCATTTGGTTCGGGGATTACCACCACGGCAGGCACCAACCACCTTGCGGCGGCAGCTCAATGAAGCAGCTTCGGCAATGAAGACGCTGAACATGGTCCATTCGGACTCAATGTCCCCAGTCTCCCTCAGAATGCTGTTGAAGCTCTGCCGGAGGTGTGCGTTGAAGATCTCGCGGACTGGGGCCTCTGCTAGACGTTCCCAGCACACCCTCACTACGCGTTTAGGTGCACCAGGTCTGTCCAGCGTCCTCCCCCGCCACCCGATCCAACTCACCACCAGGTGGTGATCAGTTGACAGCTCAGCCCCTCTCTTTACCCGAGTGTCCAGAACATATGGTCGCAGGTCTGCTGATACGATTACAAAATCGATCATCGACCTACGGCCTAGAGCGTCCTGGTGCCACGTGCACTTATGGACACTCTTATGTTCGAACAGGGTGTTCGTTATGGCCAAACTGTGATTAGCACAGAAGTCCAATAACAGAGCACCGCTCGGGTTCAGATCAGGGAGGCCGTTCCTCCCAATCACGCCCCTCCAGGTCTCGCTGTTGTTACCCACGTGAGCATTGAAGTCTCCCAGGTGGAGACAACAGAGTCTCCAGATGGAGCACCCTCCAGCACCCCCCCCACCCCCCCCCCCCCCCCCCCCCAGGGACTCTAAGAAGGCTGGGTACTCTGAACTGCCACTCGGCGCATAAGCGCAGATGACAGTCAGGACCCGTTCCCCGACCCTAAGGCGCAGGGAACAAACCCTCTCGTCCACCGGGAAAAACCCCAACGTACCGGCAGCAAGCCGAGGGGATATTAGGATACCCACCCCAGCCCGCCGCCTCTCACCAGGGGCAACTCCAGACTGAGACAGAGTCCAGCCCCTCTCCAGGAGACTGGTTCCAGAGCCCAAGCCATGTGTAGAGGTGAGCCCGACTATATCTAGCCGGTACCTCTCAACCTCATGCACTAACTCAGGCTCTTTCCCCACCAGAGAGGTGACATTCCATGTCCCTATTGCCAGTCTTGGCAGCCGGGGGTCAGTCCGCCAGGGCCTCCGCTCCTGGCCGCCACCCGGCACACAATGCACCCGACCCCTATGGCGCCTCCTGCGGGTGGTGGGCCTGCGGGAGGAGGCCCACCACCCGCAGGCCCACCACCTGGAAAATATTATTATTAATTTACCACTCGGCTACATACTGTACAATATAAAGCGCCTTGAGGCTACTGTTGTTGTGATTTGTTGCTATATAAATAAAATTGAAATTGAAATTGATTCTTTTCCCCACATTGAACCATTGCAACCAGTTTAGTTTCCCCCACCTGCTGAATCCACTTTAACCCCTGTGCACATTTCCCCATTGAGACACAAAGTTACCCTCTTTGTAGGCAACAGAACATTTCCTTCTTTTTCTTCAGATTAAGAGTATAATTAGTTTTTTTCTTAAAAGTTTATATTCCCATCTACTGATATTATGTTAATATTATGTTAATACAGCATGTTACGATTCGATGTTGTCAGTGTTTTGTTTTAGGCGTGACTGTTATGTGTTTCCTGTTTTACTTTGAAGGTCTGTCTTATCTCAGTGTGTTCAGTTTACGCTTCCTTGTCTTGTCAGTTCTGATTTGCCCCAGCTGTGTTTCCCTCCTGTTGTCCATTCCCTGATTGCTCCCTCTATGTATTTAAGCCCTGTGTTTCAGTTTGTCATGGTTGTGATCTCCCCCTGTTTTGTAAATAGTTTGTTGTATATAGATGTAAATAGTTGTCGATACTGTTTTTACTCGGTAGCTGTAGGGGTGAGAAGCCATTTTTCTTTGGGAACCTTTTCTCCTGTTTTTGGTTAGGGAGGCAGGTAAGACACCTGTAATTTTCGTTTGGGGTTTTCTGTGAAGGTAAGCCAGCTGCATTTCATTTCTAGAGATTTTGTTTGTTGTTTTGGCCATGCTCACCCTGACGCCTGCTACCTTTTGGGACATGATAAATTGACTGGCTGTTTTGAAATCCGTGGTTTTTTGTTGGTTCGTCTTCCTTGAGAGCAGGGAGTGTGGGGGCATTTCTCCTTATTTTTATTTTTCTTATGTTGCACGCCAGTTTTCCCTGGGCTGGGGTGTAACAAGCATAAGGTTCAGGAAAAATAGAAACATCCTCCAAGGAGTTATTTTTACTTTCTTGCATTGAGTATATTTTAGAGCCTGTACTTTTTTACTTTTACTTGAGTACAAAACTGGACTGGAGTAATACTGGAGTATTTTTTTTAACAGTAGCATTTGTACTTCTACTTGAGTACAGAATGTCGGTACTTTTGCCAACGCTGCCGTCACAGCAAGTAAGAAATAAATGATAAATGTGTTATGAGTGTCATAATTCTCCGACATCCCAACCACGCAGGGGCTCAGCTTTCCTCCGTCCAAGCACATGGATCCTTTATCAGGCACATATTTTAAAATGCTTTGAAACGTAGCGTTTCTTCCCTTGGAGGATGTTGCAGGATTTTGTTTTTACTTTTGTGTTTTTGTTTGTTTGAAAAAAACCTTATTAGTATGTTAGAAACCACGTTGCCACCATGCTGGTTCAGTTGGGTGTAGTTTATGTGGTAGATAAATTTGATAGATTTGAAATGTCAAATCAAATCAGAGTTCAGCCTCCGAGCTCATCACAACCTGCAAACATGCTACACAGAGAGACTCGGGAATGATGAGTAAACACTCCCCCTGAGCCAGGAGATGGGTGCTGGGGCGCTGGAGGCAGCGAAGCAAGGCAGCAGCGGCGCTAAGGTGGCGCCTGTGGAGCAGGATCCCTGTCTGTCACAGTATCTTTGAGCAAGATGTTGAAATATGTGTGAAATATACCAACAGCTGTAAGGACTTGTTCTCTTGTAAGTGTCCTGTGTCGTAAACACTGTTGTGAATGCCTAATGAGACAGTGTAATTCCCTTACAGTTGGCCACGTTCATATCATCACATCTCTTTTTTTTTTTTTTTTTTAACTTTGACATGCATCACTAAGCTGAGAAGCTTAGTGCGCCGTGCCCACTAACTTTGAGAGATGTCCTAAAACAAAACCTACGATTTCCCCACACAACATTGTAATTTAGTGGTGATTTGCTGAAAAGAGACTCCTCATAGGTGGCTTTTTTTATTTTTTTTATTTCTTCGTTTGACCTTAATCGTGACACAGTGGGAAATAATATATAGATTACAGGAAGGAGATGTAGACCCACCGCATCCACTCATCTTTTCTAAATCCCATCAGCTAAATCACGCCACTTCCTCTCAACCTTTTTTGGTTTAATTCTGTTTGCGACATCCATCCCACACAGCACAACATCAGACTGATCAATCGCCACGCTCCCTCACACTGCTGCCATTGTCAGCACCCTCCCGAGTCGAGGAACACACTGGCAAGCTCTGTTTGCATCCTTTCTCCGGGCTTTGAGCAGACTATATAGCCCTCTCTTTGTTTGCCCCACCCATATTGATGGAATCTGAAAGTAAGCAAATTTGCAACGGATATTAACAGTAGGCCTGCAGAACAATAGTGCAGAGAAGCGTGGCACAAGGTTGAGAACAAATGTGCCCTTTATGCCGAGTGGGGGCCGTGTTCAGAGACAGGAGGGGAGGAGATGCATGAGGAGGGGTGTCTTCTCACACTGCAGATGGGAATGAGAATATCTGCACACACCATGAGTTTGTAGTGATGGTCAGACTCACTGAAGGCCTGTCATGACAACCATATACACACAGACACAAGCAGCTGGGGAGTCTGTGCTGTACGTCTCTATCTTCAGCTTCAGCAGCCTTCCCCTCCTCACTGCCAATAAGGGCGCCTTTACACCTCCCTCGATGGCTCCATCCTCCATCCCTCTGACAGCGTCGCGGGGGGCATTATTGGTTAAAGCTGCAGGGAGTCTTTTCACACACATGCTATGATTCTAGTCTGCAGCACAGCACCTCCGTAGGGTCAAAGGAAAGTTGCGCTGACATGTTTTTATGTCTTTGTTTCCCAGGCAGCAGCAGAGGGTTCAGTCAGAATTTCATTTTGAGTTTGAATGCATCTTTATCTGTAATGTAGGTGAAAAACTGAGCCTAAAAACATTTAATGGACATGTTTGCTGTGTTTTGTTGCTCCACAGACACCAATCTGAAAATTCCACATTAAACAATATTTAGGTAGCTGAAAATGTATTCTGCATACTGTCTTTGGTATTTATTATGTAGTACGACGGTGAATTTGCAACTGTTTATTAAAATGTTTCACTATGAACACATTCATATGTATGTCTGAATCAAATTCAATTTGTTATTAATTTACACTATGTAGGAATAATGAAAAAATCTGCTAAATCAGTGAAATGAAGGATTATAAGAAGTCATTTTCATTGCCACACAGATGATACCACGCTTTACCTGTCCATCAAGCCAAACAAATGAGTTTAACTCCAGAAGTGTTAAAGACATACCTGGATGACATCTAATCATTCTACATTCAGAAAAAAAATTAAGGTTCCTGTTCTTGATGCTAAAAATCTGAGAAATACGGTGCTAAGCTTGGCCTCCAGTACTGCCTGTACAAAAGCTAGTAAAACTTCCTGAAAAGCCATCGGTTGATTCAAAATGCTGCAGCAGGAGTACTGACAGGGACTAGAAAGACACAGCATATTTCTCCCATTTTGGCTTCTCTTCGTTGGCTTCGTTTTAAATCCAGAATCAAATTTAAAATGCTTCTCTTCACATATAATTTCTTATCTTGAAGACCTCACAGAACCACATCAGAGCACTTCTGAGGTCTGGACTATGCAGGCCAGTCGAGTTCTTCGCACATCCATGTCTTTATGGACAAACTGTTCCCACAATGTTGGGAGAATGAAATAGTCCAAAATGTCTTGTTAAGCTGAAGCTTTAAGAGTTCCTTTCACTGGAACTAATGGCCTGACTCCTGAAAAACAGCCCCACACAATAATCCCCCCTCCACCAGACTTTACTCTTAGCACAGTACAGTAAGTACTGTTCTTCTGGCAACCACCAAACCCAGACTCATCCATTGGATCGCAGACAAAGAGGCGCAGTTCTTGAATTAATCTGAAGGCCAGATGAAATTAGTTGTGACGAATTTCACTGCTGGGCTTGTTGCGCAGGTAGCATCTTATCACAGTACCACTGGATTCACTGAGCTCCTGCGAGAGACCCATTATTTCACAAATGTTTAAAGAAGCAGTCTGCATGCTTAGGTGTTTGATTTTATACACCTGTGCACACAGAAATGACTATAACACCTCTGTTCAATGATTTGGACGGCTGATGAAGACAGTACAGTGTTAGGGCTGAATCAGGTGGTCCTGACGTTTCTTCCCAGGCTGCTGGGGGCTTCCCATGATGAAGTGTTTCTTCTTCACTCACCTCTTTTCACTCTCTATATGTTTATACAACACTGCCTTTTGTGCCTTTTGTCCTTTCTTCCTCCCCTCATCCCCAACCAGTCGCAGCAGATGGCCCCGCCCCTCCATGAGCCTGGTTCTGCCAGAGGCTTTTTCCTGTTAAGACGGACATTTTACCTTTCCACTGTTTCCAAGAGCTTGCTCAAAGGGGTCATCTATAGGGTTACAATTTAAACCACCTTGAGGTGACTGTTGTGACTTTGCACTAAAACTGAACTGAACACTATAGTTTCCATGAAAATCATTCTGTTTAATTTTTGGTGCTTATCTAATTAAATGTAATGTAAATAAGGGAGGAGGCCACACCTGAAATTATTGACCAGTCAACTGATGCGTTACTGTAGGGTTGTTGTTGTGATTTAGCACTGTATAAATAAAACGAATAGTTATGTCTATAACTTCTGTTCCCTGAAGGAGAGGAACGAGGTACAACACATAAGTATGGGATGTCACGCCCTCGCATGTCCTGGCTGAAGAAACCTTTAATCACGCCTTTAAGGCAGACGACGTGTGATGACACGCACATGGCCCCGGCTGCACATATAGCCGCTGTCATCACAGTCATCCCTCAGTTCGATAGCCGCTCTTCACTGAGCCAAACTGCTCAGTTGGGCCACCTTGTGTTGTACCTCGTTCCTCTCCTTCAGGGAACAGACGTTATAGACATAACTATTCGTTCCCTTTCAGTCGATTCACTCGGTACAAGACATAAGTATGGGACATATATACAGGCCCCGCAGAGCAGCCACCGAACCGGAATCAGACCACCACATCCTTAGTGAGCGGTAGACCCAGCAGAAAGGACAGTATGAGCCACCGATGGGGCTGTAACGTCAAACCGATAAAACTGCACAAAAGTGTGCGGTGATGCCCAACTAGCTGCCACACAAATATCAACTACAGGCACCCCTTTAAAAAGAGCCCATGAGGTTGCCATCCCCCTGGTGAAATGAGCTCTCACTCCCTGGGGCAAAGCAAGACCTTTGGTGCTGTACGCCAGTGAGATAGCTTCTATAATCCAGTGGGACAGCCTGTGCTTGGACAGAGCTCTACCTCTATTTGGATTAGCGAAGCAGACAAACAGCTGGTCACATAAACGCACATTCTGAGTGCGCTCAATGTAGGTGCGTAGCACACGCACTGGACAAAGAGAATGCATCCTCCTCTGCTCCTCAGGTGCAAAAGGAGGGGAGCAAAAGCTCAGCAACTCAAACTCCACTGAGCTAGAAGATGCAGGCATGATCTTGGGAAAATAGGCAGCATTTGGACGCAATATGACCTTGTGGCCATCAGGAGAGAACTGTGTGCAGGAGGGATGCACAGACACCGCATGAAGGTCACCCATTCGCTTTGCCGAAGCCAAAGCGAGAAGTAATGCAGTCTTATATGAAAGAAATTCCATATCCACAGACTCAATGGGTTCAAACGGGGGGCTACAAAGGGCCTCCAGCACCAAAGTCAAGTCCCAAGCAGGGACACTGGACTTAAGCACAGGTCTCAGCTGGCGAACTCCTTTCAGAAAACGTATGGCGAGGGGATGTGCACCTGGTGTCAACCGTCAAAGCCAATATGACAAGCAGATATAGCTGCTGAATAAACCTTAATTGTCAAAAATGAAAGGCCCTTATCCAGCAGCTCCTGTAGGAATGTCAAAACATCCACAATAGAGCACTGAAATGGGAGAGTGTAGCGGTCCTGGCACCACTGCTCAAAGGCTCGCCATTTGTAAGCGTACAAGCCTCTAGTGGATGAGACCCTAGTGTTCTGAATTGTCGCTATCACACTAGGTGGCAAACCCTTAGCAATCAAGTTTAACCTCTCAGCGGGTAAGCATCAAGGTGGCACAGATCCGGGCGCGAATGAACCACTTCTCCTCCTGCCTGAGAGAGGAGGTCCCTGCAGAGAGGAAGCTGCCAAGGACTTGCTGCTAGCAGGCTGATTATCTCTGCATACCACGACTTTGTGGGCCAACAAGGAGCCACTAAAATCAGAGAGAGGGACAACCGACGCACTCTCTTTAGAACTGGAGACATCATTTCCACTGGGGGAAAGGCATACAGGAGCGCGTCTGGCCATTGGTGCGCTAGCGCGTACATGCCCAAGGATGCATCGTGGTCGATTATGGAGAAGAACAGGGGGCAGTAAGTATTTACCCTGGAAGCAAAAAGATCTACTTGCGCCATGCCAAATAGATCCCAAATCTGAGCCACTATTAAAGGGTGCAACCTCCATTCTCTCACCAGAGGACCCCCCTGGAGAGAAGGTCCGACCCCAGGTTCAGGTGGCTCGGGGCATGAACCACCCATGCCCCGAGTCTCCCCGAGGAGACAGAAAATGAACACTGCACCATAACAGCAGAGAGCGAGGCAGCTTCAATTCAATTCAATTCAATTTTATTTATATAGCGCCAAATCACAACAAAAGTCGCCTCAAGGCGCTTCATAGATACAGAGAAAAACCCAACAATCATATGACCCCCTATGAGCAAGCACTTTGGCGACAGTGGGAAGGAAAAACTCCCTTTTAACAGGAAGAAACCTCCGGCAGAACCAGGCTCAGGGAGGGGCGGGGCCATCTGCTGTGATTGGTTGGGGTGAGAGAAGGAAGACAGGATAAAGACATGCTGTGGAAGAGAGACAGAGGTTAATAACAGATATGATTCAATGCAGAGAGGTCTGTTAACACATAGTGAGTGAGAAAGGTGACTGGAAAGGAAAAACTCAATGAATCCCCCAGCAGCCTACGTCTATTGCAGCATAACTAAGGGAGGATTCAGGGTCACCTGGTCCAGCCCTAACTATATGCTTTAGCAAAAAGGAAAGTTTGAAGCCTGATCTTAAAAGTAGAGATAGTGTCTGTCTCCTGAATCCAAACTGGAAGCTGGTTCCACAGAAGAGGGGCCTGAAAACTGAAGGCTCTGCCTCCCATTCTACTTTTAAATACTCTAGGAACAACAAGTAGGCCTGCAGAGCGAAAGCGAAGTGCTCTAATAGGGTGATATAGTACTACAAGGTCATTAAGATAAGATGGGGCCTGATTATTTAAGACCTTGTATGTGAGGAGCAGGATTTTGAATTCAATTCTGGATTTAACAGGAAGTCAATGAAGGGGAACAGGGGAAGAGAGCGTGTTCCTCCCTGCCTGTTTATGTAAGACACCACTGTTGAATTGTCCGTCCTCACTAAGACATGCTGGCCCTCCAGGACTGGATGGAAATGTTTGAGAGCTAAGAACACTGCTAACAGCTCTAAGTGGTTGATGTGCAGCTCGCGCTGGGCTGCGAACCAGATTCCTCTCACTGATGCACCCTCACACAGCACTCCCCACCCTCTTAGGGAAGCATCTGTGGACACCACCTTGCGAAACAACACCCTCCCAGTCCAAGAGCCCTGATGCAGCAGCCCGGGCTCCCTCCAAGGATGGAGAGCTAGCATGCAAGACGCGGTTACCAGCAGCCTCCTCCGGAGGTGACGCGATGCACAAAGGCGGTGAGAGAGAGAGTCCAGCGTTGAAACGCTCTCATTTTTAACAGTCCAAGCGGCACTATGGCGATCATAGATGCCATCATGCCCAACAAACGTAATAGCGTCTGGAAACGCAGTCTGCGTCCCAGCTGAAACTGAGCGAGGCAGCGATGTAACGCGGCCACTCTGTGTTCCGACAAACGCGCGTGGCTGGAAAGCGAGCATATTTCCAAACCGAGAAAAGAAATCTGCGAGCTCTTTTGAAAGTTCACAGAGAACCCCAGTGTCTGAATGTGTGACAGAACCAGTGACAGCTGTGTCCCCGCCTGCTCTCTGGAGCAAGCTACGAGAGCCCAGTCGTCTAGGTAGGCTAAGATGCCTCTCTGAGGGGCGCTAGCGCTGCTTCGGCACATTTCGCAAAGTTGCGAGGAGCGAGCAACAGCCCGAACGGCAGCACTAGGTATTCGTAGGCTACGCCCTCGAACGCAAACCTCAGAAACTGCCTGTGTTTCGGGTGTATACCCAAAAATAAGCATCTGTTAGATCGACTGTTGCAAACCAATCTCCCGGGCCGACTGCATTCAAGAGGTGTCTGAGTGTTAGCATCTTACTTGTACTTGTAGATTCGTGTTCAAGACTCGCAGGTCGAGGATGGGATGAAGCCCTCCCCCTTTTTTCGGAACAACAAAATAACAGCCATACCAACCTTTGTCTGTCCTCTACGCAGGGACCACTCCTATTGCTCTTTTCTACAAAGAACATTTATTTCCTCTCTGAGTATCATGGCCGCCTCGGTGCCGACAGTTGTGTTTACGATTCTTTGGAAACGAGGCGGCTTGACCCAGAACTGCAACCAGTAACCGATGGCAACGGTTCGCAGCACCCATGGAGAGGGGACGCAAGTGCGCCACTGAGGGAAGTGAGCAGCCAGCCGGCTGACCTGCAGCACCATCGGCAGGGTGTTGTCGCCCCCCAATGTGTCTGCAGGGAAATGCATCACCTGCCTGACCTGGCTCATTGTGCCTGCAGGCTGAGCATTTGTGATTGTTTGAGAATAAACAACACTCTTTATTGCTGTAACATGGGAACATGTACATTCATACATTTTGTTGCAGGCACCTTTCCTGGGGCACAACAATGAAAAACAGCGGGAACACTTGATGTGGTCACCTGAACATTTAACACACCTGAACAGGGAGTTACCTGAGGCATTTTGTGTGCAGAGGGTTTGTGCTTGGGAGACAGTGTTAGGAAAGTGCAGCGCCTTCTGGGGCTGACAACCTGAACAGAACTTAAGCAGCACCTCTTGGGCGGCAACAGAGAGGTAAAAGCAGCGTCTCCCTGCCGCTGGACCCCTTCTCAACTCGAAACCACAGCTAGGAGGGCTGAGGCTTCTTCCTCGCGTCTGGGGACAGCTGGGGATGATGTGGCGCAGAGCTTCCGTCTGCTTCTTCCTCAGGGTTAGGGTCTAATCTAACCTGAATGGCTTCAAGTGAATGTCCGAATAACCCAGCCGCAGACACTGGTGCGTCCAGATATACAGGTTTGTCCCTATCCGGGACATCAGAGAGGGTCAGCCACAGGTGCCTCTGCGCCACTACTGCCGAAGCCATCCCTCTTTCTCAGTGAGAGCGCTGCACAGCGGGACGCACGGAGGATGTAATCTGTGGCGACTCTGACCTCATTAAGAAGTGTTGCCAGCGGGCTGTCATCAGGAACCAGCGATCTGAGCTCCGCCAGGCACTTCGCCTGGTATGTCTGGAGCATGGTGACGGAGCCCATGGCGGGAGCAGTGCTGGTCTGCTTGCTGCGAAGCAGAGAATCTGCAGTGCTTGGACGGCAGAGTTGCAGGGCTGCCGACACCAATGGTTATAGGACGGGACCAGATAAGCAGCCAGAGACGGCTCCATAAGGGGTGGGTTGGCTAAGCCAGCCCCCTCGGCGGCGTCCAATTCCATGTACTGTGACGTGGGTAGAAAGAGGTTTGTCCCATGATGCTGTTAGCTCGCAGACAAAGTCTGGGAACATGGGAAGGCAGTTTTTGGCCGCTGCAGGCTCCGGTGGGAGGAAAAAGCCAGTGAACCGCTGTTACGGCCCTAGCAGGGCCTCTCTCTCCTGCAGGTGCCTGTGTGGGCGTGTCCCACTACCTCCTCTGCCTGAGGTGCCACCTTTTCCCTCCTGTACAGCTGACTCCCATCAGCAATTAAAGGTATTTAAGCCCAGAGAAGGGTGAGCTCTACTTCCCCCTCACCGCCTAGACCCCCCAGGGGAACGTAACAAGTGGGGGCTCGTCCGGGATTTTTGAAAAGGGAGGTCTGTGTTGGATTTGGTTTTTGATTATCTCGCTTTGCCACCTTTTAGAGATCCATAACTTCCCAGTTATGGTAGGTGAGTGTCCAGCTGAGCTTTTTAAGTTCCTCCTTCGGGCACTCTTTTGTTGTTTTGCCTTTATTATTTTTGGAGTAATCCTGGGTGGGGATTAGTTCTCTGTTGGGGGTAGGCAATTCAGGGCTCCGGTCACTGAAGTTCTGCCTTTAAAGTTGCCTCGAGCCCAGCACGCTCCAGAAGATAGGTAGGGCAAGGTTGTTGTGCTTAGGAACTGGGTAAGTTGTATTTGCTAATGTGTGTGTGGCGAGAGGTAAGTCGGTCAGCTAAAGTAAGTTGTGTAGTTGTCTGTTAATTGTTCAGTAGTCGCTGAGTGAGTTGGCAGACGGGTGTGGTAGTGCCTTAATTAGGGTGTGTTTTCTAACCCTTCACCACCCCCAAAATGGATGACACAGCTATTAGTGTACAGGTGTCTAGAGGCTCGTTTGTGAGCAATAATATTCACCTGGTTCCAGTCTTCTGTGAATCCAGTGTTCAAAGCTTTTTCAGTGTATTCGAACGCCTAGCAACTGCACTGCAGTGGCCTCAAGATGTGTGGGGGGTGATGTTGCTGTGTAAGTTGACAGGTAAGGCTCAAGAAGCTTGTTCTGGTCTGTCTAGGCAGGACGGCCTAGTTTATGAAAAGATCAAAAGTGCTGTCCTCCAAGCCTATGAACTGGTACCTGAGGCCTATAGGCAGCATTTTCAGGGTTTGGAGTTGACACAGGGACAGTCCTATCTTGACTTCGCTAGGGAGAAGGCAAAGCTCTTTGATAGGTGGTGTTCTGCAAGCCAGGTTAACGGTGTGGGGTCCATACGTGAGCTTATGCTGGTGGAGGACTTTAAAAACTCTGTTCCTAAGTCTGTTGCCCTTTATTTAAGTGAACAGAGGGCTACAACTTTACAGCAAGCTGCCACCCTGGCAGATGAGTTTAAGCTGACTCATAAAGCAAGTGCTGTAGGACATGATATCCATCTGCACCATAGCGCATCCTGGACAGGTAAGAGTGGGCCAGCTAACAAGGAAAATGCAGTTATGGTTTTAAGCTCTAAGCCCAAACTGTGTTTCTTCTGTTACAAGCCTGGCCATGTGGTTGCCAATTGTGTCAAACTGGCACTCAAACAGAAAGCCCACTCAACACAAAAGGGGCCTGCTTTAAGAAAAGTCAGTCGTGGCTCTCAAACTGACAAGCTTGCCAGGCCTACTAAAAGGCTAAACCTGGAGCACAATTGCTCAGTGGCACCCTGTAATCAGTGTACGAGGCCAACTAACCCTGAGCTGCCGCTGGTTGACCTTTTCTCCGGTCCTCAAAATGATTTGCGGGGAGAAAGTTCATGTTTACAGCCACCATTCAGACCTTCACCCCTTGCTAACAATCATAATAATAATAATAATAATAATGGATACTTTATTGATCCCCATGGGGAAATTACTTGTTTTTCTCTGCATTTGACCCATTCACTCAGTGAAGCAGTGGGCAGCCTACTAGGCAGGCGCCCGGGGAGCAGTGTGTAGGGACGGTACCTTGCTCAGGGGTACCTCAGGGTAGCCGTTAAGTGGATTCGAACCGCCGACCTTCCGATCATGGGGCGACCACTTTACCTACTGAGCTATCCCCCCCCCCCCCATGTCTGTGTTTCAGGGAAGCCTGCTAGCTGCCTGCTGGGTTCTCCACACGTGATGGTTCGAAGCCCTGGCTATCCCATGGGACACTGTTTCGAGGGTCTGGGGCCACTCTCTGGCAATGTTGTGAACCCACTGAGATGGGATTGGCAGTTTCCGCAGGAAATGCCCAACCGTTGCTATGGGGTTTGGTAGGGGGAAAGCCTGCAATTTCGTCACGAAACGGTTATGGACTCATTTTGGTTATCGTAAATTTGACAAACCATGGGTTTGCATTTATGGGAGGGGGTGTTACGGCCCTAGCAGGGCCTCTCTCTCCTGAAGGTGCCTGTGTGGGCGTGTCCCACTACCTCCTCTGCCTGAGGTGCCACCTTTCCCTCCTTTACAGCTGACTCCCATCAGCAATTAAAGGTATTTAAGCCCAGAGAAGGGTGAGCTCTGGGCCAGAGTGCCATTAGTGTGGTTACAGCTAGTGAGCTGAGTGTTTTGCGGTGTTTCCAGCGAGTGAGCTGTGTTTTGTGGTTTTCAGCTAGTGAGCTGCTCTTTCCTTTTGACTTTGTGCTTTATTGACCAACGCCTGAGTTTTGTTTGTGTTTCTTATATGGAGATAGCGGCTTGTCCGTCTCTTTTAGTTGAACTACTTCAATAAAACTGTTTTATTTAACTGTTTTGCCTCCTTGACTCCTTTTTCTGACCCGGTCACTTTTGTTACTTCCCCCTCACCGCACAGACCCCCCAGGGGAACGTAACGGCTTCTGAGCTGGCGGAGGAGAGGGCCAGTCCACCTGCAACTTCTCAGCGGCAAAGCGAAACAGGGAGAAAAGAGAGGTGTCATCGTGGCCGACCGGCGCTGCAGCGGCAACACATTGGGCCAACAATGAGCTCTCCTGCTCATCCTCCAACAAACCATGGATGTCCAGGCCGATGTCCAGCACGTCATTGTTTTCCTGGGGAGCACTGGCGGGCTTCAACCCAGGCTGAAGCCCGTCAGCGCTCCAGCATGGTTCTGGCTCGTCATCGGCTCAACATATTCCATGTGGTCAGGCCAGCTAATTGCGGGGACATCGACTGGACAATCCTCGTCTTCGGACTCGGATGAAGCCAGGGCTCCAGACTCGGAAAGGAGCGGGTCATACCGTGGGACAGCCGAGCGTCCTAGCACTTTTTCCACAAACATCACCCGTCTTTCCAGGGTCGAGCGCCGGAGCAGGCGATAAAACGTACAAGCTTTGGGCTCCGTCAACGCTCTCCTAGCGTGTACAATCCCCAGGCAGAAAGGACAGACATCGTGCTGGTCGCTGTCATGCAAAGAGAAACCGCACCCCTGAGGACAGGAGCGAACAGAAGATTTCTGCTTTGCTCGCTCGTTTGGAGTCCATTACAAAACGCAAAGCAAAATGCTGCACAGGAAAACTCGAAATTAGCGCTCCACAGGCAGCCTATGCACCAACTGCTTGGTGGAGGCTAACACCAACAGGGGTAGTTAAGCTAAGTCCAAGTCGGCAGACAATGGAGCTAACTAGCAGCAGCTAGCTAGCCCAACTCAGCAGAGGTGTTCTCAGCGAGGTGAAGCATAAAGTATGCAGATTCAAATTCTGAAAATATCTGAATATATCTTGATTACATCATTTAAAATCTACTGTGGTGTTGTACAGAGGCTATATACACAGCTGCAGCTGCCATGAGACATAAATAAGACTGCCTATGTTATGTAATGTTTCCAGGACAATAACTGAGAGATTATTGTGTATACTGTAACCCAGATTATCAGTAAAATGACAGAAAAGTTGACCAACCTGGGAAAATAGCTATATGTTTACCGTGCATCTTTGCTTTGTACCATTCCATAATTTAATAATTTTTTCCTTCTCGTCCCCCCCCCCCCTCTTTTCCCCCTCTTGTTTTTATGCTGCGCACCCTTGTCCTTGGTTTCTTTCTTTATTTCTTTCACTGCTTCTATCACCTGCTTCCACACTCATCCACAAACAACATCCTTTATTTCGACACATACGCACAGCACGATCATGCACGATCATGCGCTCAACGGCAGCACATTTACATCAGTCAGACAGCGCACACAGACCTATAGGATACACACACTAAAGCCAAGCATACTCATATTAGTAAATATGCACACACATAGTCAAACTCAGGGAGCATCTCGCCACACATTTTTTCTCTCTCTCTCCCTCTCTTTATTTACAAACAAGTGATGTATTCTCTCCACCTGTCTAAGCGACACACACAGCGTACACCCCTAGTTATACACAGACATCTATGGGCACACTAAGGTTTGTTACATGGAATGTAAATGGAGCTGGCTCCAGAGAAAAGAGGTTAAAAATATTTAATCAACTCAAAAAACTACAGGCAGATGTTGTCCTTTTACAAGAGACCCACAGACCTCTTAGACGTTCCAATGAACTTAAAACACCTGAGTTTCCTAATGTGTTCTCAGCTTGTTATAATTCTAGACAAAGGGGAGTAGCAATTTTAATACTTAAAAATATTAATTTCACAGTACTCGATACAGTTATAGATCCAGAGGGCAGATTATTAATCATTAAACTATCTATATGTGATAAAAAGCTATGTATTGCAAGTGTATATGGTCCAAATGTTGATGATCCCTCATTCCTTCATGGTTTTTTCAGTGCACTCTCTGAACACTTAGATGGCACACTTGTTCTTGGAGGCGACCTCAACCTTGGACTAAATGAAGACATGGATAGGCTCAATACAGCAGGAACTCAGCGTAATTGGCAGTCCACAAATATAATCAAACAGTATATGAGCGACTTTGGTCTTTGCGATGCATGGCGCTCCCTTCACCCCACCAGTAAGGAATATACTTTTTTCTCACATGTTCATCACTCCTACTCAAGTCTGGATTATTTTTTGGTCAGCAGCTCACTGCTGAACGACATTTCAGACACTGAGATTCATCCTATAGCTGTCAGCGATCATGGTCCTGTATCTTTAACACTAATGCACAAGAATAATACTACGCCAAGTAAAAACTGGAGATTTAATATATCACTACTTAAAGATGAAGACTTTATTAAATATTTTAAAAAAGAGTGGACTTCGTATTTAGACTATAATGACACTCCCGGAACATCAGCTTCTGTTCTATGGGAAGCAGGGAAAGCTGTGATGAGAGGTAAAATAATTTCTTTCAAAAACCAAAAGACCAAAAGAAAGAAGAAAACAAAAATATTCAGGAATTAGAAAAAAACAGTAAATCACTAGAAGAAGCCTATTAATTAAATGAGATAATTGATGAAAAAAAAAAATCTTAGACTACGCTTACAAAATTATGAACATGGTAATAAATCCGGTCAATTTCTAGCAAACCAGCTAAAAATAAATAAAGAAAAAACAACTATAGGTGCTGTTCAAGATTCATCTGGGAACACAATATATGAACCGATACAAATAAACAACATTTTCAGAGATTTCTATAAAATGTTGTATTCACCACAAATAAACCATCTAAAAAGGAACTTGATCAGTTTTTGGACAACATAACTCTTTCAAAATTATTAGACACTCAAGCAATGGCACTGGATTCGCCACTGACATCAGGTGAACTCCAGGAAGCCCCGATAAGTATGCCCAATAATAAGGCTCCAGGTCCAGACGGCTTTTCTGCAGAATTCTACAAAGAATTCTGGACGATTCTGGCGCCAGTTTTTCACAGAACGTTGTTGGAAATCAAAGTAAAGGGCAGACTTCCATCAAATATGAATTCTGCAAACATTAATCTCTTGCTAAAACCAGGCAAAGACCCTGTATTTCCCTCAAGCTATCGTCCAATATCCCTTATAAATGTAGACCTAAAAATAATCTGCAAAGCTCTCTCAAAGAGACTGGAGAAAATAACCCCCCTCTTAATTCATCCTGACCAAACTGGTTTGATAAAAGGTAGGCACTCATCAACAAATACTCGTAGATTACTTAATTTGATAGACTACTCATACAGTAAAAACCTTGAAACTACAATATTTTTCTTTAGACGCAGAAAAGCATTTGACAGAGTTAACTGGAAATTTCTATTTGCAACTTTACACAAATTTGGTTTTGGATCCTCTTTCATTAACTGGTTAAAAATATTATATAATTCCCCAACAGCTTGTGTTAGAACAAATGACCAGACATCCTCCAGCTTCTGTCTCTTGAGGGGCACCAGGCAGGGATGCCCACTCTCCCCTTCACTGTTTGCAATTTTTATTGAACCACTAGCAGCAGCAATTAGACAGAATTCAGTAATTAAGGGCATAAAATGCAAGAACGTGGAACATAAAATCAGCCTTTATGCAGATGATGTGTTACTCTTTCTCCAAAGCTCACAAACTAATATCTCTGGGGTGATTGAATTGATAAACTCTTTTGCAAGAATATCAGATTACTCAATTAACTGGTCAAACTCTACAGTCCTACCGATTAATTGCTCCTTCCATAATTTTTCTTCTACACCAATGCAATCATCCATCCCATCCATCCATTCGCTTCCGCTTATCCTTTTCAGGGTCGCGGGGGGCGCTGGAGCCTATCCCAGCTGTCATAGGGCGAAAGGCGGGGTACACCCTGGACAGGTCGCCAGTCTGTCGCAGGGCCAACACACAGGGACAGACAACCATTCACACTCACATTCACTCGCACATTCACACCTAGTGGCAATTTGGATTATCCAATTAACCTATCCCCACAAGCTGCATGTCTTTGGACGGTGGGAGGAAGCCGGAGTACCCGGAGAGAACCCACGCAAACACGGGGAGAACATGCAAACTCCACACAGAAAGACCCCGGCCTGATGGTGGAATTGAACTCAGGACCTTCTTGCTGTGCGGCAACAGTGCTAACCACCGTGCCACCATTTATCAGCTCAAACATCCAACGACATGAATGCTTTAAAAGCATCAACATCAGCTCTTCTCTGACAGCATGGTGGGAGTTTCTAAAATTGACGGAGTCTTCATTAATCCCATGCAAACGTACACCTATCTGGAACAACCCTGACATACAGGGAGTGCAGAATTATTAGGCAAGTTGTATTTTTGAGGAATAATTTTATTATTGAACAACAACCATGTTCTCAATGAACCCAAAAAACTCATTAATATCAAAGCTGAATGTTTTTGGAAGTAGTTTTTAGTTTGTTTTTAGTTTTAGCTATTTTAGGGGGATATCTAAGATAAGATAAGATAACCTTTATTAGTCCCACACGTGGGAAATTTGTTTTGTCACAGCAGGAAGTGGACAGTGCAAAAGTTATGACGCAAAAATTAGAATACAATAAGAATAAATACAGTACACAGCTGTACAGAATAGAATAAAATAATATACTATATACAGTAGAATAAAATAGAATAAAAATATACAATAAGATAAAAATAGAATACGAATGCTATATACAACTGAGTAAAAATACAACGATGCCAGAAAAGATTATTGCACTTAGTGTTATTGCACATGTGTGGATGTGTGTGTTTGTTCAGTTAAAGTCTTTGTTGTGGAGTCTGACAGCAGTGGGGAGGAAAGACCTGCGAAATCTCTCCGTCCCACACCGTGGGTGCCGCAGTCTCCCACTGAAGGAGCTGCTCAGTGCTGTCACAGTCTGCTGCATGGGGTGGGAGACGTTGTCCAACAGGGATGACAGCTTAGCCGCCATTCTCCTGTCACTCACCACCTCCACTGGGTCCAGAGGGCATCCTAGAACAGAGCTGGCCCTTCGGATCACCCTGTTCAGTCTCTTCCTGTCCCCAGCAGAGATGCTGCCGCCCCAGCAGACCACACCATAAAAGATAGCAGAAGCCGCCACAGAGTCATAGAAGGTCTTCAGGAGTGGGCCCTCCACCCCAAACGACCTGAGTCTCCGCAGCAGGTACAGCCTGCTCTGCCCTTTCCTGTAGAGGGCGTCTGAGTTATGAGTCCAGTCCAGTCTGTTGTTCAGATGAACACCAAGGTACCTGTAGCTGTCCACAGCCTCAATGTCCATACCCTGGATGTTCAGTGGTTGCAGTGGAGAATGCTTGTGCCTGCGGAAGTCTACCACCAGTTCCTTGGTTTTACTGGCGTTGATCTGGAGGTAGTTCAGCTGGCACCAGTCCACAAAGTCTTGAGTCAGTCCTCTGTACTCCTTGTCGTCCCCATCAGTGATGAGGCCGACTATTGCAGAGTCATCAGAGAACTTCTGCAGGAAGCACTGGGTGGAATTGTGGGAGAAGTCTGCAGTGTAGATGGTGAAGAGGAACGGAGCCAGAACCGTTCCCTGTGGGGCCCCCGTACTGCAGACGACCCTGTCCGACACACAGCCCTGAGTCCTCACATACTGTGGTCGGTCGGTGAGGTAGTCCAAAATCCAGGTAGTGAGGTGATGGTCCACTCCAGAGTTCTCCAGCTTGTCCTTCAGAACCGAGGGAAGAATAGTGTTGAAGGCACTGGAGAAATCAAAGAACATGATTCTCACAGTGCTTCCAGCGGTCTCCAGGTGAGCGAGGGAACGATGTAGGAGGTGAATGACGGCATCATCCGCTCCAATGCCAGGCTGGTAGGCAAACTGAAGTGGGTCCAGTGATGAGCTTGTTAGGCGCCGAAGCTGAGCCAGGACCAACCGCTCCAGGGTCTTCATCAGGTGGGATGTCAGAGCCACCGGCCTGTAGCTGTTGAGTTCCTTGGGGCGTGAAGTCTTTGGCACTGGTACAACACAGGAGGTTTTCCAGAGCTGTGGGACTCTTCCCAACCTCAGGCTCAGGTTGAAGAGGTATGTGTGTGTGCAGGTGACTATTACTGTGCAGAATTATTAGGCAACTTAACAAAAAACAAATATATACCCATTTCAATTATTTATTTTTACCAGTGAAACCAATATAACATCTCCACATTCACAAATATACATTTCTGACATTCAAAAACAAAACAAAAACAAATCAGCGACCAATATAGCCACCTTTCTTTGCAAGGACACTCAAAAGCCTGCCATCCATGGATTCTGTCAGTGTTTTGATCTGTTCACCATCAACATTGCGTGCAGCAGCAACCACAGCCTCCCAGACACTGTTCAGAGAGGTGTACTGTTTTCCCTCCTTGTAAATCTCACATTTGATGATGGACCACAGGTTCTCAATGGGGTTCAGATCAGGTGAACAAGGAGGCCATGTCATTAGTTTTTCTTCTTTTATACCCTTTCTTGCCAGCCACGCTGTGGAGTACTTGGACGCGTGTGATGGAGCATTGTCCTGCATGAAAATCATGTTTTTCTTGAAGGATGCAGACTTCTTCCTGTACCACTGCTTGAAGAAGGTGTCTTCCAGAAACTGGCAGTAGGACTGGGAGTTGAGCTTGACTCCATCCTCAACCCGAAAAGGCCCCACAAGCTCATCTTTGATGATACCAGCCCAAAACAGTACTCCACCTCCACCTTGCTGGCGTCTGAGTCGGACTGGAGCTCTCTGCCCTTTACCAATCCAGCCACGGGCCCATCCATCTGGCCCATCAAGACTCACTCTCATTTCATCAGTCCATAAAACCTTAGAAAAACCAGTCTTGAGATATTTCTTGGCCCAGTCTTGACGTTTCAGCTTGTGTGTCTTGTTCAGTGGTGGTCGTCTTTCAGCCTTTCTTACCTTGGCCATGTCTCTGAGTATTGCACACCTTGTGCTTTTGGGCACTCCAGTGATGTTGCAGCTCTGAAATATGGCCAAACTGGTGGCAAGTGGCATCTTGGCAGCTGCACGCTTGACTTTTCTCAGTTCATGGGCAGTTATTTTGCGCCTTGGTTTTTCCACACGCTTCTTGCGACCCTGTTGACTATTTTGAATGAAACGCTTGATTGTTCGATGATCACGCTTCAGAAGCTTTGCAATTTTGAGACTGCTGCATCCCTCTGCAAGATATCTCACTATTTTTGACTTTTCTGAGCCTGTCAAGTCCTTCTTTTGACCCATTTTGCCAAAGGAAAGGACGTTGCCTAATAATTATGCACACCTGATATAGGGTGTTGTTGTCATTAGACCACACTCCTCATTACAGAGAGGCACATCACCTAATATGCTTAATTGGTAGTAGGCTTTCGAGCCTATACAGCTTGGAGTAAGACAACATGCATGAAGAGGATGATGTGGACAAAATACTCATTTGCCTAATAATTCTGCGCTCCCTGTATTACAAAACAATAATATGATAAACTTTTCAGATTGGAGTGGTAAAGGAATTAAATATTTAGAACATATACTAGAAGGAACAGAATTTATTTCATTTGACAGACTAGTTACACAATATGGGATCAACAAGAAAAGATTTTTAGAATATCAACAAATTAAATCCATAGTAAAAAAGAAATTTAAACCGGGTCAAGTTGAACTACAAACACCACCAAGTGTGGTTCAATGTTTTTACTCTTAAAACCCCCAAATTACTTTCCAAAATATACAGAATGCTTTCTAAAACAGATGAATCAATATCACTTCCTATTGCAAAATGGGAAGCGGATTTATCAGTTAACTTAGACCTAAACTTCTGGTCTCAGATTTGCTTAAAAACCTTTCATCTAATTAGAAATCCCAGTCTTCAATTAATTCAATACAAAATACTACATAGAGTGCACTATACAGGTCATCGGATGTTCAAGATGGGCTTTACGTCTACCAACAACTGCTCACACTGCCAAACCAATTCACCGGACAATTATATCCACGCTCTTTGGTTCTGTCCACCAGTTCAGAAGTTTTGGCGCGAGATATGTGAAGACTTATCGAAGTGTCTGAAATGTAACATTCCAACTTCCCCCTTAGTGTGTTTGTTGGGCAGCTTAGATAATGTCACTTCAGAAAAGAATATCGCCCATATGGTTTTCACTGCCCTATGCATAGCCAAGAAAACTGTCCTCATGAACTGGAAAAATAAAAATAATCTTAATTCTAACCAATATAGAAATTATCTATTAGATTACATTAGTCTCGATACAGCCTTCGCCACCACATCAGATCAATTGCTCTGGGCTCCTTTGATCAGCTGCATCACCTAGTGGGGGGGGGGGTGTCATAGTTTAGTTCCACCTTCGCTGTTGTGATTGGTGTGGGGGTAGGAACAGGCTTAGGGCGTCGGGGGGTTCCCCAGGAGCATCTTCCTTGGAGGGCTCAACCCGGGGTAGCGGTCATGGCCTATTAAGGGCTCTGTTGGCTCTTAGGTGACGGTTTCCTCGTGGCTGCGTGCAGCAGGACTAGGGGAGGGTCTGTGCTGATGGACGTGGGTTACTGACCTGGTAGCCTGGCTGCCCCTGGGTGGGTCCGGGACAGGCGTGGGGTTGTGGGGGTGGTCCGTCTCTGGGCTGGGGCACTGGCTGGGCCTCGGGTGCTTGGGTCCTGGTTGGAGTGTTGATGGGGTTGTGGGCGGGTGGGTGTATGGGGGCCCAGTCCTGGTGCAGGGTGCCACCGGTGCATCGAGCCACCTGGGGAGCTCTTCTACTGGTGGGGGAGGTTGTTACATCTTGCAGGAGCTCTCCTCTCTTCAGGAACTCACTATGCAGGAGGGGGAGATACAGGAGAGGTGGAGGAAGATCTCAGCCTGGGCATCTATTGTCTTGTGTAGTCTGGAAGATGAGTGGATGACGGGGTGGGTGCAGTTTTCTCTGGGGTGGCGGTGTCGCGGGCTCTGTAGGGCCGGGTGGCGCTGCTGTACTGGGCCCCGGTCCGGATGGGTCTGGGCCCACTTTCCCTGGCGGGTTGCAGAGTATGGGGGTGCCTACTGGGGTCAGCGGAGGAGCTTGCCCCTCCCTTCCTTCCCTCCCCATCTCCAGCTCCCTCCCTCTTCCCGCTCCACCACAACCACCCACACATGCAGGGCCTTGGAGTAGGGGTATGTCACCAGGGTGCAGAGGAGGCAACCCCCCCCTCTGTCCCCTTCTGGCTGCCTGTGCCTCAATTTTATCCCACAACTTAGACATTCACATTACTCACACTCTCATTACACATACATATAGGATCTTGGGGGTGGGCACGCTACACGGACTCCAAAAGACCATCAGGGTGTACAACCTCACCCCTGGCGTCGTTGCCCACCTCTCAATTTTAAATACACGTAGACATTGAGGGCTATCAGGAGGGGCTGGGGGCAGGGCTTACGTGCTGCTCTCTGGCTCTCTGGCCCCCAGGAGGGCATGGAGCTACCTGCACACTACATATGAGCGGGCGGAGGGAGGTTTGGAGTCTTCCAACAAAACCCCCGTTCTCTGTGGCCTGCTGGAGCAGGGGGGGCTAGGAGGAGAAGTTGGCCGTCCGACTGGGGTCTGGAGTGTGGGGCCTCCCTGCTGCTGCGGAGTCGGGGCAGTCTGCTTCTCCCCACCCCAGGGAAAAAGGTAACAGCCCCTGGAGGGGTCTGGGTGCAGTTTCCCCCTCCAGGGGCAAGGGTACCTAGACCCGGGGCTTAGAGTACGCTTGGGGAGTGTGATTGTGTGTACAGTGTCTCTCTATGTCTGTCTCCACGTTGGTTGAGTGTGGAGTAAGTGCATATGAGAGCATGAGGGTGGGAATGGATGTTTGTATCTGTGTGTGCCTGTATGTCTGTGTCTATATGTCAGGTCGGGTATCAGACGCCACCTCTCTGGGGACATCTCAGGCCCTCCAAGGTTTGGAGGCCTATCTCCCCCAAAACTTCCCCTACCGGTGGCAGACGCCCTCAGACATCGGTGCGTTGGTGGTTCTTTGTGTCCGGGGATGGGCGTCCAGGTACACACAGGCTCACTCCTTGGTGGCTGCTTATCGGGGCCTGGAGCCTGGGGCTCGCTCGGGCCTCTTCGGAGGTGGGGTGCCCCCGGCCTCTCAGCCTGGGGCTCGGTCACTCTGGCACAGCTGGCTGCCGGCGGAGCTCACGGGCGCGTCACTGCAACTCCCCCTGGCTTCTGCTCCGCGGCTGCTGAGTGAGCCCTCATCTGGGACTCTCCTCAGCTCTTTCTGGGACAGTGGCGCGGCTGCCCCTCTGTTGGTCTTCCTTGGTCTCTTGTGCTCTGGGGGCCTCTGGATGTCTGGAGTTTTGATCTCCTCCATACCTGCTTCATGCCCTGGAGGATGGGGCTGTGGCCCCCCCACACCCTCTAGCAGATCATTACATGAAGGAACCTTTTAAAAAAAACAAGCGCGTCCATGCTCACAGGTGTACACACGGGTGATCACACCCACAAACTACACCCTTTTTGGCTCCTACCTCAAAGCACACTGTGCGCTGTCGATCTTACGTGCTGCACAATGATGTTTAACATTTAGTATTTACTGTCATATTCCCATATATCATTGTGATGTTGTTTATTCTATTGCTCTCGTTTTCTTCTGCTTGTTCTTTTTTCTTTCTCAACAGGTGAAATTAAAAAAGTATCTACTGTTATCTATTGTTAGCTAGTTTATTGTGATGGTGTTGTTTTTATTATGTTGCTCTTTGGTGATCGTGGTGATCCAGGTGTTTTGTTTGTTTTTCTTTCTTTCTTCCCCCCTTCTCACCGTCTCTTCTCCCCTCTGTTTTTCTTTCTCTCCCTCTCTTTCTTTCATTCTTTCTCCCTGTCCTATCCCCCAGTCATGTCTGTCCCGTCTTTAAAAAACGAAAATAAAATAAATACATAATTATAATAAAGGTCAATCAAATGGACCAATATGGCCATGATGATCCACTTGGTAAAGTAAATCCACTTGGCATCTTTCTTGGCCTTCAGACAACAATTCTGATGGCTAAAGATCCAAACTGGACAGGCAAAAATAAAATAAAAAAGAGAATCAAACAGTGTTACAGGAAAGGAGAATCTGGGAGCGTCTAATTTTTTAAGTTCTGTTACAGACCATTCACACACTGGCAGTAAAAAAAAAAGAGTGATACATGGAAAAGGTTGTCCCAGTAACACAACTAGATGACTTAATTGTTTTAGTTCTGTTGCATTTGCAATAATTGGTGCCTACAAGCATGCTCACTGATGAATACATTTACTGTTTGTGGGATGGAAGCCTCCCGAATGTCTCAGTAAATCCCAGAAGAGGCTGTCATTTATGGCAAACTAACATGTGTAGCTTGTTGCAACAAACAGAAGCATATTTTGGTGGGTGATTAAAACATAGACTTTATTCAAATAAGAAAAATAGTGTACATACTATGCTATGTAGAGATCTTTACTATGTACAGTAGAATACACCAAGATTTCCCTTTTTTATACATATATAAAGTACAGTTGGAATGATAATAATATACATGTGTGGGTAAAATACCCACACAGGATACCCAAACTGAAGGAGCTGCTCAGGGCCTCCACAGTCTCATGCAGGGGTGGGAGGTCTTGTCCATAACAGACATTAGCTAGGCTAACATTCTCCTCTCAGCCACCTCCTCTGTGGAGTCTAGGGGACTGGCCAGGACAGAGCTGGCCCTTTTTACCAGTCTATTAAGCCGTTTCCTGTCTGTCTCCGTGCTGCCACCTCTCCAACAGACATACATAACCTGTTGTTTGTAAAGGTGCATGTGGTCAGCAGGTGTTGACATGAGGATTATATTTCTCTTTAGATATTAATGTTTATAATGTTGGGGCGATCGTGGCTCAAGAGTTGGGAGTTCGCCTTGTAATCGGAAGGTTGCCGGTTTGAGCCCCAGCTCGGACAGTCTCGCTTGTTGTGTCCTTGGGCAAGACACGTCACCCGTTGCCTACTGGTGGTGGTCAGAGGGCCCGGTGGCGCCAGTGTCCGGCAGCCTCGCCTCTGTCAGTGCGCCCCAGGGTGGCTGTGGCTACAATGTAGCTGCCATCACCAGTGTGTGTGTGTGAATGGATATGTAAAGCGCTTTGGGGTCCTTAGGGACTAGTAAAGCGCTATATAAATACAGGCCATTTACCATTTTATGTTCAAAGGAGGAGTGTGTGGGTGTTTACTGGCATGATCTCTAAAAAAAAACTACAAAAATCCTTTCTATGAATAAACAGTGAAGTTGGAAACAAACAGAAATTCCAAAACACAGGTAAGGCCAGTGGCTTCTGCCTCTTCAGATAAGCAACTGAGGGGAAACTTGTGTATTTTGACAGGCAATTTTCTCCTTCAGTGTTGTTGCTGAAGAGGTGAAAATGATGCATCAGTTTGCCAAGAGCCCTCTTTGAATATTTACCATCATTAAAAAGTGCTACACGTAGACCTTTTAACCGTGACTGCAGCTTGACGAGGTGTCTGCAGGATGAACATGCCGCAGAGTCAAGGGAAACTACAGGAGCTCCACCTGCATTTTGGTGAAGAGGCTGTAAATATAAATCAGAAGCATACAAACAGCAGATGTAATGGACCATCCAGGGAGAGCAATGCACACTTACCGGCACTTCCTGTGAGAGCAGTGAGTGCCTGCTATCTGAGTGTGTGTTTGATTATAAGGATGGTGAGATGGTCAAGTACCGACACCTCAGCACAGTCAGATGGTGAGCTCTCCCTAATTTATTTACCAGCCAGGGAAAGAAAGTCAGATGGAGAGCCAGAGAGTGGAAGCTCAGTATTGCATACACTCTCAAATCAGTTGGGCTTTCAAAAGAAACAAAGTTTATATTAAATTAGGTGAGATTAGAAAAAAGTAATGTGTCGTGAAGCGCAGATGGTTTTCCTGGATATGCAGAAAATGGTCAGCTGGTATGTTATAAAGAAAAACTGGAAGCAAAAAAAACTCCCATTTGGACATCAGATTAAGTTTCCCCTGGTCCAAATCTATTCCAGAATGACTGCAGTGTCGCTGTTGTCTCCGAGAGGTGTAGAAGTGAGTGTAATCACACCTGATGGCTCTTCCTCTCTCGCCGGAGCACACAATAAAGAAACACACAGATGGGGCAGATCTTATCACTCGCAGATTTCTTTTATTTGGACATTCAAAAATTACTTGGACAGGTTTTGGTAATTCAACTACACTTTGCACCAGGAGTGCCAGTTTCACCTGCAAAGAGGTTGGTTATATTGCAGAACACTGGCACTTTTTGCAGCAGGGGCGAGCAGGGAGCGAATGCTGCATGGCGTGAAAGGGATTAGATAAGCCGAGGAAAGGGAGTGAAGTCAGAGGACTTGGTGCAGATGGTGAGCCGGTCCAGGAAGAAGCCACAGTATCAGTGTGCTCTTTAAACATCTTTGTGTCTCTGTCACCAAAAACTGACTGAGTGAGGATAACAATTAGATTCATTTATAACGACTTACAACCAGTGTTGGGGTTACTCAAAAAAGTAAAGCATACTTATTACAGTACTATTCATTACAGTGCTTGCTACACTTTGTCGTTATACCATAAAATTACCTGAATTAGCAGTTAACAATATAAATCCCAGGCTACAGTCCCGCACACCGACACAAATCCCCGTCCTAATGAGGATCTTTTTCTTACAAACACAAAGCAAAGAGGAAAAACAGCACAAAGTGAACACATCACAGTGATTCTCCTGTAGAAACACGAACAGGTAGAGCAGGCGGCTGCAGACTGACTGATCATCACTTTGTTACCTGTTGAAGTTCTGGCTGCTGGGCTGAGGGCAGGAGCCACGCTAGCTTAGTGTTAGCATGCTACCTGTGCAGCTGTTTACAAAGAGCCAAAGTTGTTAGCAATATAATGGAGTTGTCTTTGTCCTGGGTGCAGTTTGTGCTTTACCATCATGCCGTGGTAGCCTGTTCCATCATTGTCCTTTTAAACAGTGAGTGAGGAAGAAAAAAAACATGTTTGGGGTTTTTTCTTCTTTCTATCCGGCCAGCACGCAGATAACTAAAGTGCCTTTGTAATGCAAGTAACAAAATAATTGTAACTGTAATGTAATAACTGAATTAGTATAAAAAAAATACAATCCTCTGAAATGTTTGCAAAGCCATCCAACAGCAGGCTGAAATCTTCTGAACAGCAGGATCTGATATATTTATGAAAACTGATGAGAGAATAATAATAATAATAATAATAATAATAATAATGGATTGCATTTATATAGCACTTTTCAAGGTACCCAAAGCGCTTTACAATGCCACTATTCATTCACTCTCACACTCACACACTGATGGAGGCAGCTACAGTTGTAGCCACAGCTGCCCTGGGGCAGACTGACAGACTGAGAGAAGTACAATTAAAGGAAAATGCACATACAGACAATGTACAGATAGACTACATAGTAACATGTGTTTGAAGTTAGCTTTTATCTCAGCAGAGGAAGAGAATATCTTTCATTTTCAGCAGCACTCTGAGTGCTGACAAGGTTAATGAGCTAACATCGGTGAAATGAGAAATGAGGATATTTATATACGGTGAAAAAAGAAAAGCCACCTCAGTAAAGAGCACGTGTCCCACACATTTTCTCTGCTGGTTTAGACAAATTAAAGCACATATTACCCACTAGTGACTATAATCTCAAAAACATAATCACTGTTAATGTCTGGGTTTGACTTATTTGGGAGCCAGTCTGAGCTGAGCTCCCTTGAACACAAGTCTCAGTTCATCCTCTGTCAAGCAGTTTATCTCTTTTCCCTCCTATTAGGACAACCGTATTTTGACTGGCTGCTCCTCATAAATTGAAGGTGTGGACAGCCATGTATGTGGTGCACAGTCAAGTCATTATCCAGATATGTTTGTTAAAAGCACTGAAGCTTGGGTAGCTTGGAAGCAGCTTGTGCAAACCTTGTAAAAAGCCTTACAGGTCAGACTGAGTTTGGCTTAAAAGTATTCTTGTTTCATTTATCCATAAAAAAATATCTCAACTGATGGCCATCAGCACGTATTTTAATGGTTGTATTTGGTGTATAGAGGGTGAGTGTTGCTGGTTCATGATAAAAAAGAGAGGGGGCTTCTGCCTAATAAGCAGTGAACACTCATAATAAGCACACCTTGGCTTATTATTTATTTATTAATCTGTACTCGTACCCACAAAAAAGCTCAGAGGGCAACACAAACCCTGGTTAGCATCATCACGCTGATGAAAGGAATAGCTTTTTAAATGGTTTCTCTTCTCTTGTTTTCAGTCATCCAGTGGCAATATACAGCTGCTGAACCTTGTTGCTAGGAGAGATGAAACTCCAATCACCGCTATTGGCCAGAAAGGCCAGGATGTTCATCCAATAAAAGCCCCGCAGCAGCAGGACAGTGGTAGCCACCCAGACACAATTATTATGGTGCCCTGACTGCCGCTGTTGAAGTACCTGTTGGAAAGGTCAACACTCAAATTGTTGGTGGATGTCAGCTGATGGAGAAGAGAGCACGAGAGCATATGTACCCACACATGTACTGTATCTGTGCTCGTATTAGTCAGCATACAAACCCTGTGTATAGAGAGAGTGTGGGTAACACAAGTAATTCAAAATAAATACACAATAATGTAAAACAAATATTTAGTCTTGCTGGTAAAGAGAGAAATATGTCCTTTTTAAAAGAGACGTGGCATTAATCACCTCAGTCTAGTCCAGGCTCTACATCCACTGATAGAGCTTATGATTGTAAATCACTGTCAATAATAATGAATCTGAGAAGACTGTAAAGAATCTAACTGAATAAACAGTGCAACCATCCATCACTAAACTCCCAGACACCACAAAACCAGTCAGTTCATCAACTGACAAAATCAGTTCAATAGAATTAAAGCTCAAAAGTCAAAATGCAGACATCTTTCTTCTTCTGTGGGAATGAGCAGAGTGAGCAGCAGCCACATGCTGCTAATCAAATACAACTAATCAACAGTTATCAGCAAATGTGAGCACTGCCAACGAGGAACGTCATAATCCTGTTTACAGAGAAGCAATTGTTACTGCCAGTCAGTCAGGGAAACATTATATAACCATTTCCACACAATTTCATGTCTGTGATTCTACAGCGAGAAAGATTATTCACAAGCAGTGTTGGGTAAGTTACTTTAAATTAGTAACTTAGTTACATTACTAGTTACTTCTATCAAAAGTAACTCTGTTACTTCAAGTTACTCGTTACTTTCAGAGTAACTAGTTACTAGGGAAAGTAACTTTGGTTTTACTCAGAATCCTCTTGTTAATGTGTTTCTTCCATAACTTTGCCAGTCTTCTAGCTTGCTTACTTGCCACAAGTGCACTGTGCCACCTACCAATAGAAAGGAAAAGATAATGTGCACATTTCCACGAGAGAAATCCCACGCCTGATTCTATCCTAGCTTTTTACATCCAACACAAAAACTGCAGTCGTGTTGCTTTGATTGTACTCAGAACTCGGAAATTCTGCTTCTGAATAGGAAGATGTAGGTAACACCAGACTGCAGATGAGCTGCATACAGGGCTGGACTGGGACAGAAAATTGGCCCGGGCGTTATGACTAGAGACCAGCCGCCATTATAGGAAAAATCATAAAGCCTTTGAATGAAGATAAACGCTGTTGTGACAGTGATGTACACTGTTCTGATGGTATATATGCATCAATCTATCAATCGTTTGTTGCAAGACTCAGATAATTTTTTTTTTTAAAAGTGAGACATTACTTCATAGAGTGCACTATACAGGTCATCGGATGTTCAAGATGGGCTTTACATCTTCCAACAACTGCTCACACTGTCAAGGCAATACACCAGACAATTACATCCACGCTCTTTGGTTCTGTCCACCAGTGCAAAAGTTTTGGCGCGAGATATGTGAAGACTTATCAAAATGTCTGAAATGTAACATTCCAACCTCCCCCTTAGTGTGTTTGTTGGGCAGCTTAGATAATGTCACTTCAGAAAAGAATATAGCCCATATGATCTTCACTGCCCTATGCATAGCCAAGAAAACAGTCCTCATGAACTGGAAAAATAAAAATAATCTTAATTCTAACCAATATAGAAATTATCTATTAGATTACATTAGTCTTGACACAGCCTCTGCCACCACATTAGATCAATTGCTCTGGGCCCCTTTTATCAGCTCCATCACCTAGTGGGGGTGGGGGGTCATAGTTTGGTCCCGCCTTCACTGTTGTGATTGGTGAGGGGGTAGGGACAGGCTTAGGGCGTCGGGGGGTTCCCTGGAGGCATCTTCCTTGGGGGGCTCAACCCGGGGTAGCGGTCACGTCCGGTTGAGGGCTCTGTTGGCTCTCAGGTGACTGTTTCCTCGCGGCTGCGTGCAGCGGGGCTAGGGGAGGGTCTGTGCTGACGGACGTGGGTTACTGACCTGGCAACCTGGCTGCCCCTGGGTGGGTCCGGGATGGGCGTGAGGTTTTGGGGGCGCTCCGTCTCTGGGCTGGGGCCCGGGCCGGGCCTCGGGGGCTCGGGTCCTGGTTGGTGTGTTGCCGGGGTTGTGGGCGGGTGGGTGCATGGGGGCCCGGCCCTGGAGCAGGGTGCCGCCGGTGCATCGAGCCGCCTGGGGGGCTCTTCAACTGGTGGGGGGGATGGTCACATCTTGCAGGAGCTTTCTTCTCTCAGGAACTCTCTGCAGGAGGGGGAGATACAGGAGAGGTGGAGGAAGATCTCAGCCTGGGCGTTTACCGTCTTATGTAGTCTGGAAGATGTGTGGTTGGTGGGGTGGGTGCAGTTTTCTCTGTGGTGGGGTTGGGTGGACTGTCCAGGGCTCTGTGGAGCCGGGGGGCGCTACTGCACTGGGCCCCGGTCTGATGGGCCTGGGCCCCCCTTCCCTGGCGGGTCGCGGAGGGTGGGAGTGCCTACTGGGGTCAGCGGGGGAGCTGGCCCCAGGGAGGGGTTACCTGCCTCTCCCTTCCTTCCCTCCCCATCTCCAGCTGCCTCCCTCTTCCCGCTCCTCCACAACCACCCACACATGCAGGGCCTTGGAGTGGGGGTATGTCACCAGGGTGCAGAGGAGGCTACCCCCCCCCCCCCCCCCCTGTCCCCTTCTGGCTGCCTCTGCCTCAATTTTATCCCACAACTTAGACATTCACATTATTCACACTCTCATTACACATACATATAGGATCTTGGGGGTGGGCACAATCACGGAGTCCAAATCACCATCAGGGTGTATACCTCACCCCTGACGTCGTTGCCCACCTCTCAATTTTAAATACACTTAGTCATTGAGGGTTAGCAGGAGGGACTATGCGCTTACCTGCTGCTCCTTGGCAGGTAGCTCCATGCCCTCCTGGGTTTTAATTGCACCTTAGAACACATATGCATCAACACTACAATGAGCGGGTGGAGGGAGGTTTGGAGTCTTCTCCCACCCCCATTCTCTGCGGCCTGCTGGAGCGGGAGGGCTAGTAGGAGGAGTTGGCCGTCCGACTGCGGTCTGGGGTGTGGGGCCTCCCTGCTGCTGCGGAGTCGGGGTGGTCTGCCTCTCCCCACCGCAGGGAAAAGGGTAACACCACCTGGGTCTGGGTGCAATTCCCCCCTCCAGGGGCAAGGGTACCTAGACCCGGTTTGTAGAGTACGCTTGGGGAGTGTGATTGTGTGTACAGCGTCTCTTTATGTCTGTCTCCACGTTGGTTGAGTGTGGAGTGAGTGCATATGAGAGCATGAGGGTGGGAATGGATGTTTGTGTCTGTGTGTGCCTGTATGTCTGTGTCTATATGTCAGGTTGGGTATCAGACGCCACCTCTCTGGGGACACCTCAGGCCCTCCAAGGTTTGGAGGCCTATCTCCACCCACCACCACTTCCCCTGCCGGTGGCGGACTCCCTCAGGTGTCGGTGTGTTGGTGGTTCTTTGTGTCTGGGGGTGGGCGTCCGGGTGCACACCGGCTCACTCCTTGGCGGCCGCTTGTCGGGGCCTGGGGCCTGGGGCTCGCTCGGGCCCCTTTGGAGGTGGGGTGCCCCCGGCCTCTCGGCCTAGGGCTCGGTCACTCAGGCGCAGCTGGGGGCCGGCGGAGCTCACGGGCGCGTCACTGCAACTCCCCCTGACTTCTGCTCCGCGGCTGCTGGGCGAGCCCTCATCTGGGACTCTCCTCAGCTCTTACTGGGACAGTGGCGCGGCTGCCCCTCTGTTGGTCTTCCATGGTCTCTTGTGTTCTGGGGGCCTCTGGATGTCTGGAGTTTTGATCTCCTCCATACCCGCTTCACACCCTGGAGGACGGGGCTGTGGCCCCCCCACACTCCCTAGCAGATCATTACATGGAGAAACCTTTGGAATGCAAGCATGCTGATCCACACAGGTATGCACACATGGGTATTCACAGACGCGGACTAAAGCTTTCTTGGCTGCTGCCTCAAAGCACACTGTGCGCTGTCTATCTTGCGTGCTGCACAATATCGTTTATTATTTAGTAAATACTGATATCTATGACTAGCTAGTTTATTGTGATGGTGCTTTGTTTTCTCTATTATGTTGCTCTTTGTTGTTTGCTGTCTCCTCTGTTTGTTTTTGTTTGTTTGTTTGTTTTTTTGTTTTTTTTCTCCATACAGGTGACCCAGGAGTTTTGTTTTGTTTTTCTCTCTCTTCCCCCCCCTTCTCACCGTCTCTTCTCCCCTTTGGTTTTCTTTCTTTCTCTCCCCCTCTCTCTCTCATTCATTCCCCCTGTCCTATTTATTAAAAAAAAAAAAAAAAAAAAAAATGACAAAGGATGAACTGAAGCTCTGCCATCACGTAATGTCGCATACTGCTGTTTCTGATGTCATTTAAAAAAAAAAAAAAAAAAAAAAAAAAGTGAGACATTTTAAATGAGAATAAGAAAGAAAAGTATTTCTTTGTGCCCCCCTCTCCCTTTTAATGCCCTACATGCCCCCCTGGCAACACTTTGCTAGACCCGCCCCTGCATAGTTACCAGCTGCTAGCTACTTAGAAAAGGATCCTGGTGTTATTTGTCTCTCAGAAACAGTTCATAACTTCCCTTCAACTCATCCATGTCACCTAAAAGGTAAACCTGTTTCTCCATCACCTGTTCAGCTCTGATGGTTCAGTAAGGACATCTCCTGGTTTCATCTTCATGTTTCCCTCTCACCAGATATCCAAACCGACATCATGACCAGCAGCTTTACAGCTGTGGCTCCAGCAAACATCAGCTGATACTAGAAATTAATATTAAATAAATTCTAACAACAGCTGATCAAGCTTAAACGTGCTGCTGTTGTTTAGCGCGACATCCGCTGGTTTCCTCTTTCTGGCGCAAAGTGGGCGATAAACAAACAAGAGAGAAAAGCCGATCAGCTGATCACTGATCAGTAGGGATGGGTATCGTTTAGGTTTTATCCGATACCGGTGCCAAATCGGTACTTTTGAAACGGTGCCGGTGCTTAAAGAATGGAGAACACAAACTTTGTCCAAAAACCTCTCATGTTCAGCTGGTTTTTTGTAAAAAGATAACAATGTTAGCCTTTTCTGCAGCTATGGGGCATATATGGTATCACTCTTGGCTGGAAGCAGTGCTTAAACAATGGAAAAAACACAAACTTTGTCCAAAATCCTCTCATGTTTAACTGTTTCCCACTTTTTCTTTGGTCATTTTAGCCTTTTTGGCCAGGGTGAAGGGAGTATCTGCCATCAAACAAGAAGACAGCCGCATGTAGCTATGATGATGTTTGCTAGTTCACCTTACATGCATTAATGTAATAACGTGGTTAGCCTACTCAACGTAAATTACACACGAACAACATTAAGCTACTCACGCAGAGAAGAACGGCTGCTGCTGCATCATCATCCTCATCATTTCTGCTACACTGGCAGGGCTAGGGGCCAGGACTCTCCTCTCCGTGTTTTTGGGGGATGTTGCTCCGGGTCCGATAACAGGCAACCCACCCGACGTGCACGGTGTGAGGTCTCGCAGCAAGCTATCAAATACGGCGCATTTCTCGGCTTTTAAAAAAAACGCTATGCGTCGCCAGGTGTTTAATCGGATTCTTGGTGTTACCTCCTTTGACAGTATCACAGTATCAGCTTAAAGCACTTGTTGCAGGCTGCTGAGTTTGCATATTTTGCTATGAAGTACAGCCAGACTTTGACCGCTTCGCCTTGGACATTTTTAATCTGTAGCTCTGCTCTAACAGAACGTACGTACCTGGCCCCGCCTACTATCCTCGGAAACGTAAAATGATTGGCTAGAATCTGAAGTGTATGACATCTCAGGAAAAAAAAGCACCGAAATAAAGCACCGAAATGTGCGCTGCTTTTCGGTCTGGTTACTACCGTTTATGTCAGAACCGGTGCCATCATGGCACCGGACACCGGTACCCATCCCTACTGATCAGTTTCATGATTAAAGTAGCAACAGGAGAGGAGAGAATGAGAGGAGAAGAGGCAGCTGTGCAGCGTAAACACAGAATAACTCCAGCTTTGTGTCTTTTTCATTGTAGCTGAAGTCCGGGACAAACTGTTCCTTTTCACCTCAACAGGAAACCCGTAATATTTTCTCTGAATACGAGACGATTCCGTTTTTTACGGGACGGTTGGCAGCTCTAATATTTAACCTTATGAACAAAATAAAGTTCAACATCAGTAACATCATAGCACCCACCCAGCTGTATAGAAACTCCGTCATGCTAGCTAGCACGCAGTACGAAAAAGTCAGCACAACGAAAATAAACTCCACCTAAACTTGGTTCATATCTGACCCAGAGAGACTGCAGGTCATAACTTCTTACCTGAAGTTCAGTTCACCTGATACTCGGACCAGCGGCCGCTTCGGGTCTCTCCTCTTGCCTCCCTTTTCCTTCATCCACCTGCTGGCTTCCTCCACTTGCTAATGTTATTGAATCTGTGGAAGCTCTGCGATAGCCACCACACGAAGTAACGAATAACGAGCCTATCTAAATCCCAGTAACGAGTAACGCGTTCCCGGTTTTGGCATAATAACTAGTTACTGTGCTCAATAATAACGTAGTTACTGTAACGCGTTACTTAATAACGCGTTAGTCCCAACACTGTTCACAAGTGGAAACCTGTTCATGTTATCAATCTTCCCAGGAGTGGATGTTCTAGAAAATTCACCCCAAGGTTAGACGATCCAGTGCTCAGAGAAACTACAAGAAACTCCCAAAAGCTGCTTCCAGTCTACAGGCCTCAGTTCAATGTTAAAGTCCATGACAGCACAAAAAAGACTGAACAAGTATGGCTTCTTTGGAAGGGTTGGCACGAGAAAGCATCTTCTCTCTAAAAACAACATGGCAACGCAGGTTTGCAAACTTGCGCCTAAACAAACCACAAGACAGCATATCAACACGAATGCTTTAAACCAGCTGTGAAGAGCAGCGGTGAACGGGTGATGATTTGGGCTTGTTTTGCAGCCTTGGCATCTTGCAGTCATTGAGTAGACTACAAGCACCTCTGTATACCAAAATATTGTAGAGCTAGATCATGCAAAAGGACAACGATCCCAAGCACAGCAGCAAAACTACAATGAAATGTCTGAAAAGGAAAAGAATCAAAGTGTTACCTTCAGTAAATGGAGAAAACTTTTATTAACAGCAAATATTAAATATGTCTGAAAGCTGTGCAGAAACTAAATGTGACACCAGTGTCACCATCATCCACCAGGCCATCAGTGACTCGGTTGAGTTTTGTTTTAGCCAACTGGTTAATGGGTTAGATTAGAGTTAGATTTTCAGTAACTAGTAGACTTTACAGTTATTCTGTTTGGTGCTCCAAAATGGTTAAAAACGATGAAAACAGCAGCTGACATAGAGTCCTTAAAAAGACATCCACCTTTAGGCCTAATTACCATAAATGTCCATTCCCCAAACAGTGCTATAAAAACTTTATATATTAATATTTTTTTCCACTTTAAATTGGTCAGTCTTTTAAAACTACTTCTCCCTGAAATATTCATATAAAGTTTTAATTATATTTTCGTTGTTTTAACCCTTTAAATCCCAGTTGTATTACACGAGTGCCCTGTTTTTTTAGCCCCAAAAAACAAAAAAACTAAATATTTTCCAAAAAAAACATTTGAAGTAATATTTGATTGTTATTATAATTAGGCCTTTAGATGGGTCAAAGATTGGCACCAAAATTCATTTTGACCTGCCATTATTTTTTTTGCAGGAGCACATTAAAAAATGCATGCCTAAGGACAATTCCCCAAAAAGTGCAATAAAAATATTAAATATTAATTTTTTTTTTCACTTTAAATTGGTCAGTCTTTTAAAACTACTTCTCCCTGAAATATTCATATAAAGTTTTAATTATATTTTCGTTGTTTTAACCCTTTAAATTACAAAAAAACTTAAAAAAAAACTAAAAAACTAAATATTTTCCCAAAAAAACATTTGAAGTAATATTTGATTGTTATTATAATTAGGCCTTTAGATGGTCCAAAGATTGGCACCAAAATTAATTTCGATCTACTTTTAATTTTTTTTTCCGGAGCCCAAAACGGTCTCCAGGCGGTCAATGCTGCTCTTCTAGGCCGAAAATAGTGCTTCTTCCCGGGGTAAGTCGCGACGAAGAACCGGGGCATGTTGCGTGGGACTCCTTTCTCCAGCAGACACGTGCGATACCACGTGACAACACATACGTCATTTCCTGTTGATTGAAAAAAAAAATCCACCGTCTCACCAACCTGGGGACAGGAAATGTTCTCGCCCGATCAGCGGGCATAGCCGGTGATGCAAGCCGGGAATCAGTCTTCCTTTTCCGCATATCTGTTACAGCAGCCCGCTGTTTTCCAGCAGAGGTCAAATGTGAAGCAAGGGCGCCACCCGGTGGACAAATAAAAAAAATTACAACTCTAAGGCCTGTAGTCCAAAACGAAACCTAAGCTGGAAACCTGACGATCCCTTTGACCGTAATTTTTCTGGCGTGAAAAATAGCGTTTATAATGGGTTTCAATGGGACAATTTTTGTCCAAAGGCGTAAAGGTGGATGCATCGCTGTAGCTTAGCCATTTTAGGCTGATTTAATGAATTGACACCACAATTTAAAAAAAAAAGTTAAAAAAAAATTTTTTGACAAATTTGGCTATATTCCACTCAACACAGTGAAGATGGTTTAAAACTAAAAATGCAAAAGACAATAAATGTCCTTAAGACTCTCCAAGGGTTTTAACCAAACCGCACCCGTCGCTCTCACATTAGTCCTCAGTCATCAGTGATCTTATGGATGCTAAGAGGCTAACTGTAAAATTTACACAGCGTAGGGGTAATGCATTCAGAAATACTGTAATCACTTTACTGTTCTAAATTCAGTAATCATATTACAGTTATGAATCAATGAATATTGTCATTACTTACACTGCACAAGAAGCCTCGTGTGGAGGCATAATGAAAATGGCAGAACACTCTGCAGCTTTGGAGAAGTAGCCATATAAACATTACGTTCATGCTTATTACACAAAAAACAAGAATGTGACCTTGAAGTGCAAAATATGCCCAGGCCAGAAGCTATCTGCTGCTGCTAAAACGGTATCAACACATCACCTACAAACACAGCACACTAATGAATAGCATCAGTACAGACCACATGCTAACACTTAGCTAGTAGTGAAGAACCTAGAATGATGCCAAAGCTGACTGTATGCTGACCCTGCCAAATACTTAAAGCAGTCAGGCATGTTGTTTTGTAGTATCTGTTTCTACAAATACTTGTTTTTACAATCATACCACTAAAACCAGTAATGTTTCTCCCACGTAAAACGCTACGTCCAGATGAACACAATCAACCTTTTTGCAGTCTACAGACACGGTGTTTAGCAGACATGTGAGTGCTAACCGTGTGACTTCAATCCGAGCTCACTCAATAGGGCTGTAAAGACTTTTTAAATGTCTTAAAACTATGTGGGAAGCCTGTTTTCATTAGTAACCCACTCCCAACGCTGGATGCTTCAGCACTCCTTAGCCTCAATACCTGGTATCAGAGCAATAATGTAGTTTTTATGGACAATTTTAATCTATACGTTATTAAGAAATTACTCCTCTGCATTTAACCCATTCACTCAGTGAAGCAGTGGGCAGCCACCAATCCAGCGCCCAGGGAGCAGTGTGTGGGTACAGTACCCCGCTCAGGGGTACCTCAGGGTAGCAGTGGATTAGAACACTCGACCTTCCGCTCATGGGGCGACCACTCTACCTACTGAGCTATCCCTTCAGAATTATTCCTTCCTTTTTAGGAATGATGAAATCCACCCCAATTGGTCAGGCAGCTGAATCTTAACTGCTTCGTGTACTACACTGCGCCACGCAACTGATGTTTACATCCTAAAACCTCTCTCTGAAGTCTTTTTCTTCATTTCCATTTATTGTGTCAGCAAACAGTTCTGTTTTAACTACAGTCCTCACCAACTGAGTAGACTCTCTGGACCTTAACTACATGTAAGTTCTTATAGTAATTTCCAAAGTTCCCCCTGAGGTTTTAGAAAACACCGTTTCTGAAGTCTAAATTTAAAAAAAAATAAATAAAAAAAAGCTCTAAAACATTAGAGTTGGGTTTTAGAGCAAACCGTAGGTCAGAGACATCACTGCTCAGAGTGATATGTGATGTCCTTCCAGGCTTCTCTTCTGGAACCAGTTCCCAATTTGGATTTGTGAGCCAGACACCCTCTCTACCTTTAAGTTGAGAAACTTTCCTTTTTGATAAAGCATATATTTAGAGCTGGATTGGGTGATCCAGAATCCTCCTTTAGTTACTCTGCAATGGGTCTAGGCTGCTGGAGGATTCCCATGATGCACTGAGTGCTTCTTCTTGACTCACTTTTTCTACTCACTCTGTAATTATACACCTCTCTGCATTCAATCATTGGTTATTGTTAATCTCTGACTCTCTTCCACGGTGTTCCTTTATCCTGTCAGGTGGCCACCCCTCCCTGAGCCTTGTTCTTCCTGTTTAAAGGGAGTTTTTCCTTCCAAGCGCTCAGTTATGTCATTTTAGTGACCAGTGTCAGGATGGCTGAGCGGTCTAAGGTGCTGTGTTGAGGTCGCAGTTTCCCCTGGAGGCGTTGGTTTGAATCCCACTTCTGACATTGAGTCGTTACTCTTGGCTGTCAAACACGCCCTACCTCCACCCTGATTGGAGGATAACTGCACTGCCAACACCCATGGACATTACACTATTATATATTTATAAACCGTATTTGTATGTATACTTTAATGCAACCAACATCCCTACCTCTTTAAACTGTATTTACTATACCACTGTTTATTATAGTTGCAACAGCACCCCCCCCCACACACACACACACACACCCTCTCTTGTTTTGCCGGGGCGGAACTCATGGTGGGTTCACGCCCTCGGTCCACGCCTTCCTGGATTGGGAACACCTGGGCCTCATCAGACTAGCTGGTATTTAAGAGGGAGGAAGTCAGCTGTTCGACGCTGGATTGTTGTGAAGACTAGTCAGTACACGTCACTGCACCTAGTGCTCCGATTACCACGGGGACCACCGTTACCTTCACCCTCCACATCCTCTCGAGCTCTTCTCTGAGCCCTTGGTATTTCTCTAGCTTCTCGTGTTCCTTCTTCCTGATATTGCTGTCATTCGGAACCGCTACATCGATCACTACGGCCGTCTTCTTCTGTTTGTCTACCACCACTAACCGGTTGGTTAGCCACCACCATTTTGTCCGTCTGTATCTGGAAGTCCCACAGGATCTTAGCTCGGTCATTCTCCACCACCCTTGGGGGCATCTCCCATTTTGACCTCGGGACTTCCAGGTTATACTCGGCACAGATGTTCCTGTACACTATGCCGGCCACTTGGTTATGGCGTTCCATGTATGCCTTGCCTGCTAGCATCTTGCACCCTGCTGTTATGTGCTGGATTGTCTCTGGGGCATCTTTTTCATAAAACAGTCAAATAAAAATGTATGTTTGCTTCAGACTATAGGGGGTGGCTGTAGCTCAGAAGGTAAAGCAGGTCAACTATTACTCCATGGCTGCTCCCACATATCTGTGACCCCAAGTTGCTCTCCAGTGCATCCATCGGAGTGTGAATGTGTGTGATGAATGTTAAATAGAAAGCAGTTGTGTGTGCTTGTGTGAATGAGGGAAGTTGTGTAAAGTTCTTTGAGTGCTCAGGTAGAGTAGATAAGCACTTTACAAGAACCAGTCCATTTCCACTCAGGAGCTATCGGGCGATCGTGGCTCAAGAGTTGGGAGTTCGCCTTGTAATCGGAAGGTTGCCGGTTCGAGCCCCGGCTCCGACAGTCTCAGTCGTTGTGTCCTTGGGCAAGACACTTCACCCGTTGCCTACTGGTGGTGGTCAGAGGGCCTGGTGGCGCCAGTGTCCGGCAGCCTCACCTCTGTCAGTGCGCCCCAGGGTGGCTGTGGCTACAATGTAGCTGCCATCACCAATGGGTGGATGACTGGATGTGTAAAATACTTTGGGGTCCTGAGGGACTAGGAAAGCGCTATATAAATACAGGCCATTTAGCTAATATCTTAACATTTATTGTCCACAGCTTGAACTGAGCCTTGAGGCAGACTGGCTTCAGCAGCAGACCACATCAGGACTTCTGTGAGCTAAGAACAAGAAACTGATGACACATTCCACCTGGTCTCACCAAAACTAGAAAATAGAAGATTGGGAAAAGATGGTACGACCATGCAGCAGTCGATGGTAAAGTCAGAACTTGGTTTAAAAAAATCCTGAAAGCATGGATCCTGTCTCGTATCAACATTTCAGGTTGGTGGTGGTGATGTAATGGTGGAGGTTGGAGGTCTCACGTCCCACATAAGTACTGCTGGTCGCCGTGTCCATTCCTTTATGACTATAATGTACCCAATCTCTGATGGCTGCTTCCAGCAGGAAAACACCACCACAGCTGAAAGCATTGTGAACCGGATTAGTTAATATGTTTCCATTTCAGCTGCTGATTGGCTCTTTGGGGAGCACACCTTGCCATTAGTGATTCTCCTATGGAGAAACTCTGGGAGCCACGCCTCCTCTTTAGACTCTCTGTGGCGTGATAGCGTCACTGAGGTGTTTTGGCACAGAAGTGTTTTATAAATAACTCTATTTGGAAGACTTTAGAAATAAACGTAGCTATTTCTATTTGATCTAATCATATTTTGCACACATCATGTCCTTCAGGTCAAACCAGTGTCATTCTGCTTTACTCTGCTTTGTTCACCTCTCTCCTGTGCTGGACTGTTGTTCTCTCTCGTAGCCATCCACCTGTTCTTGACCCCATGCTGTTGGCCTCCAGTCTGATGAACTTTGACCCTGGTCAATCAGTAACAGTCAGGAACCTCTTGACCACCTCTTGACTTCGAGAGTGAAATTGGTAATTTATTTTAATGTGTGTGTACGTTTGTATTTATGCTACAGTGTGACCCTGTCTGAACTCTGACTAGTGGCTTGAATAGTAACCAGCTGCGCGTGCATGTGTGTGTGTGGGATCTTTGTTCCCAGGTTTAATAAAGCAGACATCCTACAGACACATACTCAGTATACAGTGGGGCAAAAAAGTATTTAGTCAGCCACCGATTGTGCAAGTTCCCCCACTTAAAATGATGACAGAGGTCAGTAATTTGCACCAGAGGTACACTTCAACTGTGAGAGACAGAATGTGAAAAAAAAATCCATGAATCCACATGGTAGGATTTGTAAAGAATTTATTGGTAAATCAGGGTGGAAAATAAGTATTTGGTCAATAACAAAAATACAACTCAATACTTTGTAACATAACCTTTGTTGGCAATAACAGAGGTCAAACGTTTACTATAGGTCTTTACCAGGTTTGCACACACAGTAGCTGGTATTTTGGCCCATTCCTCCATGCAGATCTTCTCGAGAGCAGTGATGTTTTGGGGCTGTCGCCGAGCAACACGGACTTTCAACTCCCGCCACAGATTTTCTATGGGGTTGAGGTATGGAGACTGGCTAGGCCACTCCAGGACTTTCAAATGCTTCTTACGGAGCCACTCCTTTGTTGCCCGGGCGGTGTGTTTTGGATCATTGTCGTGTTGGAAGACCCAGCCTCGTTTCATCTTCAAAGTTCTCACTGATGGAAGGAGGTTTTGGCTCAAAATCTCACGATACATGGCCCCATTCATTCTGTCCTTAACACGGATCAGTCGTCCTGTCCCCTTGGCAGAAAAACAGCCCCATAGCATGATGTTTCCACCCCCATGCTTCACAGTAGGTATGGTGTTCTTGGGATGCAACTCAGTATTCTTCTTCCTCCAAACACGACGAGTTGAGTTTATACCAAAAAGTTCTACTTTGGTTTCATCTGACCACATGACATTCTCCCAATCCTCTGCTGTATCATCCATGTGCTCTCTCGCAAACTTCAGACGGGCCTGGACATGCACTGGCTTCAGCAGCGGAACACGTCTGGCACTGCGGGATTTGATTCCCTGCCGTTGTAGTGTGTTACTGATGGTGACCTTTGTTACTTTGGTCCCAGCTCTCTGCAGGTCATTCACCAGGTCCCCCCGTGTGGTTCTGGGATCTTTGCTCACCGTTCTCATGATCATTTTGACCCCACGGGATGAGATCTTGCGTGGAGCCCCAGATCGAGGGAGATTATCAGTGGTCTTGTATGTCTTCCATTTTCTGATGATTGCTCCCACAGTTGATTTTTTCACACCAAGCTGCTTGCCTATTGTAGATTCACTCTTCCCAGTCTGGTGCAGGTCTACAATACTTTTCCTGGTGTCCTTCCAAAGCTCTTTGGTCTTGGCCATGGCGGAGTTTGGAGTCTGACTGTTTGAGGCTGTGGACAGGTGTCTTTTATACAGATGATGGGTTCAAACAGGTGCCATTCATACAGGTAACGAGTGGAGGACAGAAAAGCTTCTTACAGACGACGTTACAGGTCTGTGAGAGCCAGAGATTTTCCTTGTTTGAGGTGACCAAATACTTATTTTCCACCCTGATTTACGAATAAATTCTTTACAAATCCTACCATGTGGATTCATGGATTTTTTTTTCACATTCTGTCTCTCACAGTTGAAGTGTACCTCTGGTGCAAATTACTGACCTCTGTCATCATTTTAAGTGGGGGAACTTGCACAATCGGTGGCTGACTAAATACTTTTTTTGCCCCACTGTACATCCTCTCTACCAATCCTTTGGTCGTGCTGGTGTTGATATTTCTAGTGTCTGTTTGTCAGCTGGTCCCCTCTCTGGTCGAGAGCAGGGTGGAAATATTCTGAGAGGCCTCCTTAATTTCAGCTCTCTTCTTCAGCACCACCAGCAGGTCAGAGTTGTCATTTTTCATATCTTCTTGTTTCCCTTAAAAATAGTTAGGTAGAAATATTCACAGCTCCTAATAGATCCTAAAATATCTCGTAGATACATCCCATATTGTGCTCTTCAATCTGCATCAAACCGTTATGGTGGCATCCTGTGACACACCAACAGTGCGCGTCATGTTTGGACCGTGCTTTTGTGTGCACGTTCACATGCCCATCAAACAAAGTTTGGAAGTCTGGTCGTGCAGTTCAGATGTTTCCACATCAAACAGAGGTGCAGTCTGAGCTTCTCTCACACAGCCACAGATACTGTTCACGTTATTACAACGAAGAGAAAATCCAGGCGTCGTTTTTGATTATCAGGTAATTTAGTTCCTAAATGGTAAAACCACAGAACAGCTACTCTACATACACAGATTCATATTACTGGACGTCTTACTGAAAAATATAGATACATTTTAAAAAAACCACTTATGACATTATTGTATTATATATCATATTACATATTATTGTATTGCAGTCACTGCCTCTCTGCTCCAGTTACAAACACGTGGTGCTGTTTTAGGTGTTGGTCGGTTATCTCTGTAGGATAACGACAGGAAGACGTCACAGGACTGAGCCTCCAGCCTGATGTCAAATCTGTGATACCATACCCACTACTGTGGACCCACAACTTTACTCCTTTGATTTGGCAGCTGGTTGAAGGTTTCACCTTCCCTTCAGCTCTGGCTGGATGATAGGAAACTGTAGGGATCAGCAAAATTATCACAGTTAATGATATAATATGACAGTTGTGCAACAGTACCAAGTGCAATTTTTCCTGCTTTGATAAAGCATTTTATTCTATTTTATCTTATCCTATTCTATTGTGTTTTTCCTCATTTTTACTGCTCTTAACTTGACTTTCTGCCGTGACCCAAATATTCCCACGTGTGGGATCAATAAAGGTTTATCTGATCTTAATTATGAAGGATTCATGAGCGTTGTAGTCACATTCCAGTTTATCAAATTGTTGTCAAGACCTTGAATTAAACCCAAAAAAGGCAAATTTTGTGGAAGTGCTACAGGTATCATGGTCTTGGTCACTTTGTGAACTCGTCCTCATTATTTGTGTTGCATTTAGTTTGTTTATTGGTGGTTGGCACTTAAATTCCTTCAGTTCTTGCTTTCAGTTTATGTTTGTTCCAGTTAGGATTTTGTTTCAGGTCTCATGTGTTTCTTTTCTCAGCCTTTCCCTTCTGTGTGAAGTTTATGTTTAAGGTCGGTGGTGGTGTTCGGCTACTTCCTGTTTTATTTTGATAGTCTCGCTGTCACTGACTAGCTGTAGTTTTCCACAGTTCCTTCATGTCATGGCCGAGATTTATGAAGATTTAGGAGTTTAATTTATATTATATACATATTATTCTTCTTTGCCAATACAAAGGTTATTTTTTCTTTATTTACTCCGTCATTTGAGTCTATGGTTTTCACTATGCCAGACGACAGGAAGCACAAAGCATCACAGCAGCCACATGATTTAGATTTAGATACACAATGTTTCTTTGAAACTGGACACATTTGTTCAGCTGAATTTTATTAATATAGCACCATTTCACCTACACTCCATATTAGCACATTAGACAGAAACCCCAATGATCCAATGATGTAATGCATTAACGCTCAAAGCACTTTAGACAGTCCCAGTTTAACTTTGCATTCATGTAGAACTTTACTCTGTGCACAAAACTATTTATCTGCCTCAGTTCAACAGCAAATTTAGAATTGCCTCGTAACGTCATGCATGTCTTTAGGCAGACGCCTGAGTACGCAGAGGTTCAAACCACTAATGTTGCTGTGAGGCAAAAGTGCTGACCACTCCGCCATCTTTGATGTTCTATGAGGAAGCACTGGGAGGAAAACCTTCTTTTACCAGGAAGACACCTCCAGGGAGGAGCAGTCATGTACCAGGATCAGGCACAGACAGACGTACGAGGTCATTTTTCTAGTGGTTTCTTCATGTTTTATTGTTGTACAATAGTTCAAAGTGGTTAAAGTTCATAATGATTTTATTTTCTGCACCAAAACTCTGGAAATGAATTAATTTCTTTTGTTTATAAAATATCAGAAAGATTGAAATTTCATCAATATTCCCTGAAGCATTCAGGAGGATTTCATGTGTTTTTGCTTAAAAACATTAAATTAATTAGCAAATGTTCTTTTCACCAAATTACCTGAGGTGTACTTTAGTAAATAAGCTGTGACCCAGCACTACATACATGGCCCACAGCCCCCTCTGTGAGGTTTTTCTGGCCATGGTCAAGAACATGTTTTGCAACTTTTATATGGACACAAATGTGCCACCAAAATAGTCACTTTACTTGCACACAGACATTCTCACAGACTGTCTTAAACAGTATGTAGAGTTCTGTGATTCAACTGGAAAAGAAATCAAATTTAAATTAAGAATCTCTTTTAGTTTTGGCATCTGCTGTATGGATGTGGTGCACATCTGAGCATCGGTTTAGCATCTATATGAGTGCAGACAGATCTAATCCCATCACAGCGATGCTGTTACTGAGGGTCCCATCTCCATCAAACATCTGTTGATGTAACACAATCCTCATTCACTTCAGTTAACCCTCTCAGGCTCAAATTAAACTTTTTGTTGCTAATGCACAACCAAGTCCTGCAGTGGTACTCCTGAGTAAAATAAACTCATAAAATATGTATGTGGGGTAATCAGGTTGTTAGTTTTTAACTGTTGCAAATCGGCAACGCCTGCAAACGTTCATTTATCATTTTCCCACAAACATAAACTCCTCTACCCCGTAAACACTGAGCTGCAGGCGCCAGTAAAATGACTTCGAGGCAACAGACTGAATGAAATGCATTTTAAAACTAACGACAGAGCTGCTGCAGAGTCACTCCTGCCCCCTGGTGGTTGTCCCTGACACTGCACACACACACAGAGCTGAGGTGTGTGCTTGTTCCTCAGCAACCTGAGGCCCGTCTAAGGGGCCCGATGAGATGAGCATAGCCCAGCTTCAGCTCCAGTGCCAGCAGCATTAACAGTCTCATCTGCGACCTCCACACTGAGTCGACTGGGCTGTGAAGAGGTCCGGTGGTTTTATGCGAGTTCCTTTTATCCAGCAGTTTGCCTTGCAGTTTTTGAGCAGTCCTGACCTCCACCTCCAAACGGTCAGTCTGTGTTGGGTAGATAAGGTGCTGCTCTCGGCAGTAACATTGTTCTGCAGAACAACTGTCAAAGCATTGCTTAAAAATCAGTTACACATAGGAAATGAAAAAGAAATGTTTACGTTTAACATATAAGCTTAAATCCAAATATGAAAAGTTATCATTAAAAGGGTTCATGGTTTCAGTTTATCAGTTATTTGAGAAAATCCATCTGTTCCTGAAAGACAATCATCCTTCTTCTCTGTTTCAAAGTTGGCAGATGTGTGCAGTGTTAAGGCTGGGCCTTTTTGAGAAGTCATTCAGATCAGACTGCAAAACCAAGAGACGCTGCACACTCATTGGCTAAACTCTGGTTGTGTCTCTAATGGGGGACGATAATTAATAATATTGTATTCAGTAGGAAAGTGCTGCATAAATGCAAGTATACTACAGCTGGAAACTGTTTCCTGGGGTAATCGATCCGAGAGCAGATGTCTTTTCCTCATAGATTTCCATACAGCCTGTTTTCTTTTTACAACCACAGAAGTGGCCTTTAACAGGAACACAGTGATTCCTGCAGTGACTTCACTCTTTCAGCCCAGAAGCTACATCCATCTTTTCTCTACAGTCTATAGTTTGAGTGGCATTTTAGCAGGCTGCAACCCACAGTGACAGATGTGAGTGTTCATCACGAAGAGGTTTGCAAGTCATAAAGACGTTTTTTAGGTTTGGCTTTAAAATCAATTAACTGTTAAGTCTTTGTAAACTACTTATTAAATCGGCCCGTTCGTCCGCACCATGCCAACAGTCACTGGCATTTCTGCCAAAGGTAAGTTGTGGGTCTGTCTGAAGTCACCAGATTTCCGAGTGATGAAGAATAAAAGGTCTGTTTCTGTGTTCACTTGTCTCTAATAACTTGAGCTTCTTTGGTTAAAAGTTGAACAGTTCAAGAGTTCACTCTGAACTTTGTGCGATGACTAAAACGTTATCTGTCCCAAGTGATAGGCCTGTCAGATGTGAACACTGTGGACAGTCGTGTATTGCTGTGCTTTTCTTTTCAATTACGGGAATCAATACAGACACGTCTTTGTTCTAAAACAAAGGACTGGACTGGAAAGTTAGCCAGAAGCCATCGCTGAGTCACTTGTGTTGTTCAGTAATCCTCTCAGCTCTTAGTCATGTTTCCACCCAGAAAACTGACATTAAAGCTTCTCTGATCAATATGTTCGTTTGAGCAGTGGAGCAGATGACTGTGTGTAACGTAACGTGTTAGTTGTAACGGTGAACTCACTGAGAATTATCGCCCGAGTCCGTGCTTCCCGTCAGTCCTGTTGACAATTTTGACCCTGTTTGGCTTTCCTGGACAAGCTTTGGATCTTTGATTGCTTTGCTGCACTGTACAGCTGTATGTTACCATAACATCTGTCCATATATGATAGCATTCTTAAATGTTACTTCACATGGTGATTTTCATTTAACTGAAACATTTTCTCATGTCTTCACTCTTTGGTTCAGTGAGGAAACACCAGCAGGCCGACTGTTCTGTTACATCTTTATTGATTATTGATCGGACAACTTTCATACTGCAGTATTTCTACACATCAGCTCATTGCTGTGCTGAAATAGGGCCTTCAACAGAAATGATCATGTAAATCATTTAAGTAGATTATGTTGAACGGCAGCTGTAAAATATCATATGCAACTCTAAATTTGGACAATCAGCATTTTCCATAAAGCCTGCCATCTGTGGAACAGACTGATTACAGATATTAAATCCATTACACTGAAGGTCAAAGGTTGGTTAAAGCTAAATCAGAGCTGTAGTCATTTTAATTTTTTTTACATTGTTTATTAATTGTAGTTGTATTCATGCTGTATTTTGGTTTCATGTAACTGAGTCTTATAATGTTGTGTGCTGTGAACGTAAGCCCAACAAGGGCCAACGGCTGGAAATTAACAATAGCTATAAGCGTATGTGCAGTACATCAGTTTCATGTTTTATATTTGGACTAATTTAAACTGTCCCTTTGAAATCAAAAATGAATAATATACACTCATCAGCTGGTACATCTGTTTGACTGCTTATTAACACAAATATGTAATCAGCCAATCACACGACAGCAATTCAACACATTTAGGCACACAGACAGGTCAAGATGACCTGCTAACATTTAAACTGAGCAGAAAGTTTAAGCGACTTCGTGCCATGGTTGTCGGTGCCACATAAGTTAGCCTGAGTATTTCAGAAGCTGCAGCTCTGCTGGGATTTTCCTGCACGATCATCTCGAGTGATGCACAACACGTCAGACCCTGAAGCAGAGAGGCTACAGCAGCAGGAGACCACACTGAGATCTACTCCAGTCTGGAGGAAACTGAGCCCATTTGGCACAAACTGGGCAACAAAAGATTAGAAAACCTTTGCTGGTCAGACGAGTCTCAAGTTCTGCTGAGACACTTGGCTGGTTGCTGCTGGTGCGACGTTGCAACATTAACTGAGCATCATTTAAATGCCAACCTGAGCGCTGTTGTTAACCATGTCCATCCCTTTCTGACAGCGGCCCCATTCTCTGATTGCTGCAAAGATGCTCAGGTAGGTGCTACGTGTCAAAGTATCATCCCCGAAGCATCACACTGCCTTCTACCCACAATGCTCCTGGTGCCAGGTGTTCCCCGGGTAAGCGACACATGCACGGTGACTAATCAGACCAGGCCACCTTCTCCCATTGCTCCATGGTCCAGTTCTGATGCTGATCATTGGTCATCATATTCTCTATATATGTTACACCTTGGTCGTATTATTGAAAACTACAAACTCTCTTATCATTGCTACGCAGATGACATCCAAATTTATTTTGAATTGAGTGAGGAAGAAACTTCCTCGATGCTTCGCTTCTTCGAGTGTATAAGTGAAGCTAAAGAGCAATTCCCGCATCCTTAATGACAAGAAAACGGGAATTATAATCTTTGACAGTCACACCCCTGGAGCCCATCCAACTGGTGTCCTCGGGCCCTTTGCTGATTATCTTTCCGATTCTGCGAGTAATTTGGGTGTTTACCTGGACGGCATGTGTCCTCTGTGATTAAATCTTGTTTCTATCAACTTTGTTTAATCTCTAAGGCCATGCCATACTTACCACGTGAGGATCTAGAAAAGCTTATCCATGCCTTTGTCACATCCAGGTTAGACTATTGCAACTTCCTATACACTGGGCTTCATTCTGCCCTTCTTCATAGATTGCAATTCACCCAACACGCAGCGGCTCGCCTTCTAACTGGTACTAGTAGGTTTGAGTCTATCACCCCAATTCTCACTGGCCTCCAATTAAATACTGCATTGATTTTAAAATCCTACTGCTTACTTATAAAACCATAACATCGCACCCAGCTACCTTATTGCTCTCCTTAGCGTGTATACTCCCAGTAGTATTTTCTCCAACTAAACTCTGATAAAACAGAAACTCTAATTATTGCTCCAGACCACATGGTCCCAGAAATTAGACAGCATATCAGCTTCTTAGACCCTTCTGTAAAATCAAGCCTTAGAAATCTCGGTGTCATGTCTGACAGCTCGATGTCGCTCGAGCAGCACTCTAAGCAGCTGTTTTTATCATTTACGGAATATTTCTAAACTCAGACTAATGGTATCAAAGTTTGAACTTGAGATGATTATTCATGCTTTTATTTCTTCTCGTTTAGACTACTGTAACGGCCTTTTTACTTGTTTTAACAAATCAGCCTTAAATCGTCTTCAGACTGTGCAGAAGGCTGCAGCACGTCTCTTAACAGGCACCAAGAGACGATCGCATATCACTCCAGTCTTGGCCTGCCTTCACTGGTTGCCTGTAAGTTTTAGGTTTCATTTTAAAATTTTAGTTCTAACCTTTAGGGCCCTGCATGGTCAAGCTCCTCAATATTTATCTGACCTGCTGAAACCACATACATCTTCTCGGGCTTTAAGGTCATTAGATCAGAGACTGCTGGTGGTACCGCGCACTCGTTTTAATTAAAACTCGTGGTGATCGGGCCTTTCAGACGGTGGCACCACGGCTGTGGGATTCTCTCCCACTGTCTCTTCGCTGCACGGACTCCACTGATTCTTTTAAGAAACAGCTGAAGACATTTTTATTTAGAAAAGCATTTGATTAATTTCTTCTTATGCTGTTTTTATAGTTTTATTGTTTTACATTGTTTTATTTACTGTTATATTGTTTTTATATTCCCATTTCCTGTGTTGTAAAGCACTTTGTGATTTTTATCTGTGAAAAGCGCTATATAAATAAATTTTACTTACTTACTTAGAACACTGAGATCTTCTGACCAATTGCTTTTGGTGCAACCTGGGTCACGGCTGAAAACCAGAGGTGACCGTGCCTTTGCTTCAGTCGCACCTAACCTCTGGAATAACCTCCCTCATGCTATTCGCACATCTGACTCGATCCAGACTGAAATCCCACCTTTTAGCTCAGCCTCCCCGGCCTCCTAGAGCAGGCCTTTTAAGTGTACTTTCTTGCCCTCCCCTTTCCTCTCTTTTGCTTATATTGTTTTATTGTTTTCATCGTTAAGTCGTGCTTGCTTATCTGCGTACTGTGCTTGTTTAATCAGTGCCTCCCACCTGCTAGCTTATCTGCCTTTGTACTTTACTATTGTTTTATTGGATTATGTGAAGCACTTTAGCTACCTCTGGTTTTAAATGTGCTATACAAATAAAGTTGTATTGTATTGTATCATTGGTGGTTTCGGTGGTGGGCAGCGGTCAGCACAGGCACCCTGACTGGTCTGCAGCAACCAAACTCTTTGAGCTACAGCACTACTGTCCTTATGCTTTCCCCTGCTTCTAATATCTACTGTGAGGACACCGTGCTCACTCGCTCCCTAACACATCCCACCCACTACAAGGCGCCACGATCAAGAGATAATCAGTGCTCCTCACTTCGCCTGTGAACATTTAAAATGCCTCACCAGTGAATACAGTCACACGTGCAGCGCAGCTGGAGAACATGATGTGTTTTAATAACAGTCCACAGGTTTGTTGCACTGAAAGAAACTCGGCCACAGTTTCATTTTCAGCAAGTTTATTTTTTTCTTTTTTGAAACAGCTCACAATGTTTTCAAAACATTTGACTTTCCTCGCAATCTCCAACACGAGCAAGCAAGACATTAACATCTTCCAACATGGTCAAAGTCGTCGCCGAATGACATTTGGAAGCAAACTATTTCACGAGAGTCCACTTTAAAAGAAGTGAGAAGCAATCGGGCACATAACAACCAATAAGAAGACTGTACATGAGTGAAACCGGACTAAAACACTAAGAGGCCGTCTCGCGGCGCAAAGGAGCAGTGATCTGACAAAATTAACCAAATGCCCTAACAGTGAATTACTCCTCAGCCTTGCATGCGGGTCAAGTGTGCGTGCGTGCGTGCGTGCGTGTGACTGTATGCATACGTGTGCACTTGTGTTCCACTGTACAAACAGTAAATTGGGGCGATCGTGGCTCAAGAGTTGGGAGTTCGCCTTGTAATTGGAAGGTTGCCGGTTCGAGCCCCGGCTTGGACAGACTCGGTCGTTGTGTCTTTGGGCAAGACACTTCACCCGTTGCCTACTGGTGGTGGTCAGAGGGCCCGGTGGCGCCAGTGTCCGGCAGCCTCGCCTCTGTCAGTGCGCCCCAGGGTGGCTGTGGCTACAATGTAGCTGCCATCACCAGTGTGTGAATGTGTGTGTGACTGGTTGTGTAAAGCGCTTTGGGGTCCTTAGGGACTAGAAAAGCGCTATATAAATACAGGCCATTTACCATTTACCATAAATTACATAGAAACCTAACGTGTTCTAATAAGGCATTATGTGGCAAAACAGAGAAACCAGAGAACACCGAGTCCACAGAGCAAAAAACAGCATCGATGCCAGAAAATCTGTCGTTAAGGCCAAGAAACGGAACAAAGTGCCTCATGAACAGGACGCAGAGCTGCGTGAAATCAAGCTCGAGTCTTGAGGAAAAATGTCAGCACAGACACCGTTTGATGATCCGAGCCAGGGACGAGATGACGAAAGGAAACATCGGTTTGTCGCTCTGGGTCAGTGAATGGGAAGGTTTCAGAACAGCTGCAGTTTGCATGCAGAGACATAAAGGCTGTTTCCCACTGCAGGGGGGCGAAGAGCAGCGTGTGTGCACTGACTTCACAGGTGGGGACAGTAGCATAACGAGCTGGGACCATACATAATACATTCATGAAGACGTCTTTACGAACAAAATGAGTGAGGTCAACAAAAAAAAGAACACCATCGGCTCCACGGCAACACGCCGACGTCTGCTAACCGACTGCGGCACAGTCAGGCGAGGAGGGCGGGAGCACAATATTTAACGCATCCATATATACTTTCTGCCCCTGATGCAACGCCAGGCTGTCGGACGTGAAGCTCTGCAAACTTTCCCTGAATGGACTGTTTTATTTTCTCATGATAAAATCCACTATGACTGTGTGGGACCACCCACAGGGACACAGTTCTCTCTAAAAAGATGCCAAATGAACAATAAAACGACGAGATACAAAGTGAGCCCGACTCTCACTCACAGCAGTCTGTGCCCACGGCCGGCCCGGTACCTCTTCGGACTTTTCTGTAGGTATTCAGCAGACGGACGGCGCTGCCTCAGCCACGGCCGCGGTGATGGGCTGGTGTCTGCTCCGACACAGTTCCCTGAGAACCCCAAACACGCTTCCTTGAGCACTACAGCTATGGCAAAATGCTGCGGACAATAAATCGCGGTCCTGAACAACACAAACGAAACACAAAAGAACTCAATTTTACCAAACGACGTGGTGCAGCATCACAAGAAGAGGACATTTTAAAAGCCGATATTTACAAATTCATTCAGGTGATCTCGGCGATGCTAGCAGGATGGGAGGGTGTCAAAGCCAGGAATCGTCCAATCGCGTGCCGCCTCTACTGACATAACACGGTGCTGCTGGTGGAAAAGAAGAGTGTACCTACGTGATGCCACCAGTCACCTGTGTGCGTCCCGATCCGTCAACAGGACAAACAGGAACCACGATCCACAGTTAGCTCCTCTCACAGGGCACCAGCGTCACATCTACCGCCACAGGACAAACTGTACTCTTACCAAAATATGTTTAAACATTGTGTATACAGCGTAAGTCTATATGTTTGTGTGTTTAAATGTGTGTTTTTTGCATTCTATATTCCAGCCTCGGGATGCTTATTTTGGCTTTAAGCAATGGACGCCTCCTATGGACGGCGAGTTTGCGACAGGGTCACGCTTTCCCTGACGAGCTCCACAAACTCAAATCCTTCACAGTTTGCTCCAGCGTCCACCTTTTCCTCCCGCTCCTTTTTTGACCCCCGTATATATTTTTAACATTATAAAAAATAAGTTATTGCGCATCCAAAAAAAGTGCAATGTACATTTGAAAAATATTTCTCTCTCTTTACACATTTCCATTTTTTCTTGACGTTTTTCTGCTAATTGGGGTGGATTCCTACAGATGACTTTGGGGTGGTGGCGAGCTTCCGCCCGGTGGCTCTGCGCTCCATCGTGCCGCACTGCTGACGGAGAGCGAAGGGGACTAAAGGGTTGAAGGAGAGGAAAGAAGGGAACAGAGAGAAATGGGCGACGGGGACGCCACGCTATGCGATAACCATGGGAACGTCGTCTGAGAAGCCGCTGATCATGGGAGCATCTTCGTCGTCATCACCTGTTAACAAAGGGAAAATGCGTGTTTAGAAAGCTTCGTGGCTTCGTGGCTGTTGGAATCAATTTGTTCAAACGTCAACACGCCAGAGAGAAGTGGACCCGACTGCACGCTAGTACAGCAGCCATACGGCGATGCGCCCTGCTTTATTGGCTGTTTCACTTTAGAAGAAGTTCAGTATGGTGAACATCTGCAAGCAGCCAATGAGAAACTCACGTACTGAGGTAAGAATTCAAGTCAGAATTATGGTCATTTTTCACATTGGGCCACGTTTTTATTGCAGTCAGAGCAGGAAGCTAGGTCCAGCTTAGCAGCGCGTGAGCTAGCTATACCAGCTTCATAGGGTGGGGCAGGCTGACTCTTCTATTGCAACCATGCTGAACTGCTAGGGTCAAAGGTCATGCCAAACTGAACAGAAAGGTGAAACTTCGTGGCAGGTGATTAAAAACATGTATCCCTCCGCCAACCTAAAATGTAAACGACCTTTATAAAAAACCTCGTTTTCCAATTCGTGTCTCGTTTCTCGAATCGATAAGAAATAATTACCCAGTTCATCCCCGGAGGAGAAGATGGCCGAGCCGAGCCGAGAGTTGTAGTGGGAGTTGGCAAAGGCGGTAAAATTGTTCTGCAGCCGCCGGTGTCGGAGGTAGAGAACCACCAATCCGCCGCAAACAGCCAGCAGCAGCAGGAAGAGGACGGGAACCACCACGGCCGCTGTGTCGCCTGAGTGGGCCTCGCTGCGGGATGCATCGCTGGTCCCTGTGCAGGAGGGGAAAAAGCATTTACAGAAAAGAAATGAAGTGTTTGTAATCCCTGGAATACTGTTAGGTTTCTCTGGGCTGCATGAAGGCGCTGCTAACAGCCCAGGATTTAGGAGCCGTTATGCTCCTAAATGGCTCCTAATCAAACAACTTAAACTCACATTTGTGGATAACTTTAATTCATTTGAACCTTTTTTTGTAGTGATTTTTATTAAAAACAATGACAGCATCAAACTGAATTTAATGCTAAAAAGCGGGTGAGTGCCTCAAGCAGCTCGAGACTGTCAGATTCAGGGTTTCTTTTGATTCATTCTTTAATGACGCTACACTTGGAAAAGATGTGAATGGCAACAACACAGCTTTAATGTTCATCAGGTGAGTGTGGGCGGTACCTATGAGCTGGTTATAGAGCAGCACTGCAGGCTCCCCGCACAGCTGCCCGTTGAGCAGGCAGCGAGCCTGGACAGAGAACGTGTAGTTGTGTCCCACCAGCAGGCTGCTGATCCTGAAGAAGGTGTCTGTGGTGTTTCCCAGGGACGACGTCTTGTTGGTCACGCTGTCAAACACACGCACTTCGTACCCCTGTGAACAGCGCCCCCAGCAGGCAGAGGAGCACCACAGCAGCAGAAGAGCAGAGCATAAATCAACACTTGGAAAAGCTCATTCTGCTGTAAGAACAGTGGCACCTCTCACATTATTATCACTCACAGTCACTGACATTTGGTTTCAAAAGCAGTGGTTAGCTGTAGGTATCTCACCCTGCTCTCATTGAAGCCCTTCTCTCGGACAGCCAGGCTCTTCCAGAAGAGATATATGTGATCCTTCTCCGTCAAAAATTTCAGGGCTTCAGGCGCCGTAAGAGGAACTACGAGCACAGGAAACGCAGAGTTTATGAAAAGTAAGCACAGGGGAGTAGAATCTGCTCTGCACGAAGCGACATAAGACATCATATTTAGGGATGCGTGCAATCAGTCAGCCAGATGATTAAATGAGTTCATCTAGTTGGTAAAAGAATATTTAGATTTGAAACATGCACAACGCCGGCTGCTGCAGCTCTCTGTGTGTGACGGGAGAAAAAGAACAGACACTGTGTCAAAGTGATCACAGTACTGAGATTACTGTGATCACTACTCCTTATTTAAAAAACAACAGCAACAAGCTATCAGTCAAATTCAGCTATAAATGTGTTTAATGTAGAGTTCTTTCTTTATTGCTAATGTTTTTATTTTTAATGAAACTAAACGTATTCAAAAGGAACAATTAGACATCTATTTACAGTTGAATCACATCTGCATTACTATTTCAGGCCAGTCAACGTGTTTCTGTCTGATTTCAAACAGGCCTTTGAACAGTCAGTGTTAACTAGAGCCGATATGCACCTCTGTAACAGTAACAGTTTCCATCCAAACAGAAGCTTTGGTCATTTACAAATCACAGGCTAAAAACATCAGTGAGGTTACAGTTTGTAAGTGTGTGTTTCTGGTTTGTTTGTGATGTACTCCATTTATACTCCACGATGCTCACATGGCTGTTGGCAGTCACAGCTCAGTCACACTAGAGCAAGAATATGAGGACAACCTCCTTGGATTAGGACAAGTTGGCGGTTGATCAGTGACTGAAGAGTTTGTGAGTTTTGAAGTCACACAGTTATACCTGTGCTGAGGGTGAAGCTGGCCTCCTTGCTCATGTTTCGCAGGCGCACAGAGATGCTGTATCGCCCTCCAGGCTCCAGGCCTTTCAGCACGTATTCCACTGTGTTGTTCTGGGTGGTCAGCTTGTAGTCCCGCTCCACCTTACGAATCACATCCCGCATGTGTATTGCATATGTCTAAAGAAACAAGACGGGAATCCAAGATCAGGTGGATGTTAAAAGCTGTGACGTATCAGGTAATAATATATTTGCGAGGTCATTCTTTTTTATCGGCTGAGTTACAGGATTGTGTTTCATACACGTTTGAACACAGCTGGAGCATCTGCTACAGCACTAACTCACTGCCGTGTTAAGTGTTGTTCAGGATACGTGAATGGTCACCATCGACATCTTACACTGTTATCTCTGCTCAAGTATGAGTATTATTAGAATGACAACATGGATGAGACAAAGGAACAAATACTGCCATAAACATGTTCTGTAGCTAATTTACAGCTAGCTAGCAGCACTCCAAAAAGTTGATTCTGTTCACCTGGACGAAGCGTTTAGTGGGACAAACGTTTCGTCACTCATCCAAGTGACTTCTTCAGACTCAGCTGACCGCAGGTTTCCTCAATCTTATTCAATTCAATTCACTTTTATTTATATAGCGCCAAATCACAACAAAAGTCGCCTCAAGGCGCTTCGTACATACAGAGAAAAACCCAACAATCACATGACCCCCTATGAGCAGCACTTTGGCGACAGTGGGAAGGAAAAACTCCTTTTTAACAGGAAGAAACCTCCGGCAGAACCAGGCTCAGGGAGGGGCGGGGCCATCTGCTGTGATTGGTTGGGGTGAGAGAAGGAAGACAGGATAAAGACATGCTGTGGAAGAGAGACAGTCTCAGCTGACTGCAGGTTTCAATCTTATAAACAGGACATTTGCATAATGACTGAAACCAGCCCACTGAAGGAACAATGGGCTGGGAGGTCAGTTCCTTAATCTTAATTATGCAAATTCTCATGACCATTGATCAACAACCACTGACCAAAACCCACTGATCAAAGTCAGCTGAGACTGAAGAAGTCACCTGGATGAGTGATGAAACGTTTCTCCCACAAAACGCTACGTCCAGATGAACAGAATCAACTTTTGGAGATTTACTGTCCTGGATGATTGAGCATGCATCAAGACCTAGCTAGCAGCAGTTTACTGTAATTGTAGAAACAAAGGCCAGTTATAGCTAATATTATACATTCATATGTTGTAGTATTGTCTTAAATCAGTACAGTTTGACATGAAAAATAAGTCCATGTCATGAACCAAGTAATTTGGCAGCTAATGTGGTCTGTCTCCTAAGCTAGCCGCTCAGGATTTTCCTAGCAATACAGCTAGCTAGCTGTAGCTTAGCTTCACTGGCTCTGCTTATGTTCTAACATCAGCTGATTAAGTAATTTTTAAAAAGAGCAGATATGACACCAGATCAACCTTGGATGATCGTATGAATTAGCTGGCTTTACTCACCCAGGACAACTTTTGCTACAATACGTTAGCAGGCATAATCACTAAAACCTATATGAACTGAGTGCCCTACTGATTTCAGGGTCCCTCACTGACACTGAATCTGACCAATGTGCTTCACAGAAACGTCCCCCACATGCTGAGACAGGACAAAAAGCCAGCTGTGGTCACACTGTTTGGTTAAAATAACAATCCTTCCAGAGCCGCGCTGTAAAATACATGTTAATACAAGGAAAACGCTACCTACTATCTCTTCAACTGTAAATATGAACAAGTTAAAAGGTGTGAAATGAGTCCTTTATATTCCCCATGTTCTGATCGTTTGACATCATCACAATAAGAGACAGGAGTGTACCAAAGGTTTGCTCGGGCTGTCATAGGGGGGCTGCCACTTGAGCGTAGCCTGAGTTTTGTCGACTCGCACACGGTGGAGGTTCCTGGGCGGCAGCTTTTCATTGGGAATCATTTTCACCACAGCGTAGTCAGAGGGAGGACCCAGGAAGGGAGCAACAACCCGCACCTGAACAGAGAACACACAGATCATGGCTAGTGACCGAGTCATGTTACCCATACACAATATGGCCAAAAGAGACACAGCCAGTTGTGAATGCTGGAGTGCTCTGTAAAATGTAAATAAAAGCAGAATGTGGCGGTCTGCAAATCGCTTAATCCCATTTTTCTTCATATTAGAAGACATCAAGAAAATATCAAATGTTTAAAGTGAGAAAATATGAATTCATTTTCAAAAAGCTGGGATGTGGCCCTGATGGATTCTTCTACCATGAAGCCATGCTGGTAAACGCCTTCCATGAAAAAGGCTTTGGGAGCAGATGTTACTCTAACACTTGTATACTTCTCTGACCCTCTCACCTGTGATGGTGACCTCTCACCACCATCATAGATGCAGTGCTGAATACGACGTGCAAGTATCTGGATGTGCAGTGTAAAAAGTTCATTTACAGAACGGTTCGAATAACAGAAATGACTAGTTTCAGCAAATACACGTGAATGAAACTGTGTAATAAATACGATCATTTTTAAAGTGTTTCATTCTGATTTTCAGTTTGGGTTTCTCCTCCTCTATGAATCAGCGCAGATGTCTCTCACTGTTTAAATTTTCAGGGACAACATAAATGAGCTTTAAGGGGAAGCAGGCCTTACGGGGTTGAAAGCTCGTTTCGGTGGAGGATAACCTGAGGGGCTGTACCAAGGCCTGGATCATTCTGCATTCAGGGTCGGTGACTCTGAATGTTCACGTCCATGCTTCGTAATAAGTCTAACGTGTGCTGGAACATATTCCCCTTCACACTGGGAACGGCAGCCTACGCTGCAGTCACTCAGCAGGCTGGCTCCGTGATTCTGGCGTGCCTGCTTTCAACCCTCGTTATTATTCCAGTTTAGTCTGAAAACTGTGTTTGCATTTTAATTTATTCTTCACTACTAAGCTTAGATCACCTGCTCGCGTCGCCACCGTCAAGCACAGACGTGACAGCACAGCTGTGGAGACGATCGCAGCTGCATTTGCACCTGCGCTCGTTAAACTTAACGCTGAATAATTTCCACTCCTGCGCTTTTTGTGTTTTCAGGTGGGAGATTTCGCCCTTCCCTTTACTCTCACATGTCACACTAACTAGTTCTTCTGGAAGTGATCTGGCTTCGTGCCACGAGCAAACTTTCTCAGAGCAACAGCACGGAGCGGCGCCGTGTTCAGAATAGAGATGGACCGATGTGATATTAAGTATCGGTATTGGGCCGATACTGACCTAAATTACTGGATCGAATATCGGAGAGAAATAAAAAAAATGTAATCGATCCATTAAATATCAAAAAAAGCACCTCACAAAACTTGCGGCATGGCGTAACTCTGCTCATAACGTTAGCACGTCGGAGCAGTGTGCGTCACGTGATAGAGAGGCTGTGGCGTACAAGACCTGTCGGTGGTCTGGATAGCATTTGTAGCTTCGCTACCAACCCGGCATTTCATCTCCGAGAAAGTTATCCCAGAGAGAAGAAAGCAAGTGTGTAAGTTCATCTCTGAATGTTTGTGAAGCATTCCAGCGTTAAGCTTAACAACAGATATATGGAGCGACTGCCTCTTCTTGCTGCTACTTCAATCATGAAACTGATCAATGATCAGCTGATCGGCTTTTCTGTGCGAGTCAGTGTCTCTTGTTTGTTTTTGGCCCACTTTGCACCAGAAAGAGGAAACCAGCGGCTGAACAACAGCAGCACGTTTAAGCTTGATCAGCTGTTGTTAGAATTTATTTAATATTACTTTCTACTCCAGGATCTTTTTCTACGTAGCTGACGCTGGTAACTGTGCAGGGGCGGATCTAGCAAAGTTTAGCCAGGGGGGCCGATAGGGCATGAACAGGGAAAAGGGGCACAAAGACATACTTTTCTTTCTTATTCTCACTTAAAATGTCTAGCTTTTAATAATTATCTGAATCTTACACCCAAAGTTTTAATCTGATGTAAAAAGTATAGAAGTCCATTACTGTATATAGTAACTGTTAAGTCTAATATACCCTAGTAATCGATTAAGCATCATGAGGTGGGGGGTGGTTCCCTATTTTTTTTTTGATGGGAGTTTTAGAGCCCTATTGATTAGGTTGCTTACTCTTTAAAATACCAGAATAGGGAGGATGGAGCAGGTTTAAGTTTATTAGATTGATCAGTTTTGCTGAGCTATGAAATATTTTGTTGTATTTTTTGCATACAGGTATAACAGAATAGCTTTAGTGTTGTTGTTTATTTAAACTTGAGTATCAACTTATACAAAATGCAGCAAGATATTAAAAAACTGTTTTATTGATTAAAAAACACTATATCGGATTCATATCGGTATCGGCCGATATCCAAATTTATAATATCGGTATCGGACATAAAAAAGTGGTATCGTGCCATCTCTAGTTCAGAAACGGCAGGTACTCAAACACGTGAAACACACGTGTGAGATTCTGGAATGTTCCTTTAGAGAGGCGTGTTTAAGAACGGAGGAAAGACTCACCAGGAAGAGAAACTGCTCATCGCTGTCTACGGTCACTGTGAGGCCGACAGAGGGTGTGCGCACCTGACGAGGACTGAGGTAGAAGTCCAGGAAGGAGGTGGCATAAAACACACCGTACACCTGCGCGCACACAGACACACACAGTTTCAATGGTCAATACGTACGTTCAACAGAATGTGAAATAACAAATGTAGGAGGATCTGGTTGGATCTGAATGATGTCCTCAGGATCCTTTGTTCATTAATGTGGTTCCATGCACATGCAGCGTGTGTGCAGTAATGCATGAGTGCAGGTCACTGCCTGCCACACTCAGTCTCCTCATCGACTGTCACCATGACACACTACTACACACCATGGTATGTTTTTAACATATTTTTGAGCACCTATGATATAATATGATATAAGCTTAGTGTTAAAGGATGTGTTATGGTTGCGATATCAGCCAACACTCCACATCATGACTGAGTGTCGTCATCTTAATGTTAAAGAAAACATCATAAACCCAGACTCTGTTCTGGATCCTGGCACTCAGATTTCAGCTTGGATGCATCAGCCTCTCTCTCAGTTACAAAGCCAACTCCACAAACATGGGATGTGGTGTAAATATAAATACATGAGAAAATGTACCATTAAAAAGGGTCGTGTTTACTGCTGTGC